>NC_133452.1:17629172-17929172 GCF_048565385.1 Saimiri boliviensis | reverse complement strand
GTTATAACAGAGAGACAGAAGAGAGCTCCACATTTTCTATTCATTAAATAGTTAATTTCCACTAGGAGACATTGAAGGACTTTAGTGATGGGAAGGTTTACATATATAATGGATAATGCAATCTGACAGAGCTGAATAGCTCCTCTTTGTAAACTGTTAGCTTCTTTGTGCAATCAGGTCAAAGATCAAGATCAAAACAAAGGCTGCACATTGACTAGCTCAGTCCTGCAAAAAATGAAAAGGGTCAGCATTTGCAGAATATGGGCTCCTATGTTGAAGTCTGTTGAAGGACATGGCATATTTAACAGCACCAGAGCATTCTTTATTAAAATTTAATTTGCATATGACCTCTAATGTTGAAGAATGCCAACCTAGGAAGAAGTCATGGGCTGGGATGGGGACAGAGAGAACACACAGAACTCAGTGACTGTCTGTGCAGCTGGCTGCCCTTGAACATGTCGTAACTATCCACTGGGAAAAATGCCTGCCCACTTGGGATAATTACCAGATTCCAACATGCCCAAAGCGGCCTCTTCTTCAGGGGTAACTTGTTCTAGCGATTTCAGTACCAAGAGGCTAATGGTCCCCAGGGTAAAGGTTACTTTTAGTATGTATCTACTGTCCTAAAAACCACCTGAGTTTCAAGAGTCTTGGGAAATTTGATACGGGAAAGAATAAAGGCAACTTGCTGACTAGTGACTGGTCATTTGCCTCTGGCTTTATAATATACATGGATGCCAGTTTAGATTGTGTTTTTATAGGAAAAACTAAATGTGTGAATTTACTTAAGGAACCCCATCAATACAGAGATATCAAATAGCTCTGTCTAGAAAAAGAAAATGTGCTTATTCTCTACAACTAAATTTTTATTTGTTTTTCTCACTTCCCTCACTCCTTCAAATTTCCAGGTAGATAGTTGCCCAGAAGTTGTTTCATCTCTGTCCCAAAATACCTAGACAGACAATGGTGGGAGGAGGAGAATGTCAGGGAGGCAGTAGTAACTAAAAACACACCCTTCAAAAGAAAGTGTACTGGACACACAGATGTGAGAAGTCTGAATGCCATGCACACAGGGTGACTCACTCTGAAAACTGTACATAATCAAGGAAATGAAAATGAGTTAATTTTGTGCATACATCATTTAAAGCCAAATGAGCAGAAACTTTTCATTTCTTTTGTTACTTGTTGGCTCTCACTGGCAGTACGTAACAGGAATTTATTGTGCAGAAACATCTAGATATTCCATGATCTTGATCCTGCCCTTACGTGTTTTGCCTTTGAAACCCAGTAATTCCTGGATGTGTGGTTCAGAAAAGTTTCCAGAATCAAGTTAGGACTCAGGTCTGTTTTTCTTCCAAACCAAACATTCTTGCTGATCCTCAGCTACCTGAGGCAGCCTGTGGTGGCCTCAGCTCTGAAACCACTGTTAGAAGGATTCTACCCATCAACAGCCCTTCAGCAGAGTGGTATGGTTAACAGGGTAGGGTCTAGAGTCAGGGGAGACCTGGGTTCAAATCCTAAATCTTTACATCTCTAACCCCCAGTGTCCTTGTCTATAAATTAAGAATACAGCCATGTCATCAGATTCTTGTGAGGGTTAAATGAGGTAACATACATACAATGCTTAACATATACAATTAAGCACTTAATAATTGAAACACATTAAGTACTAAATAAATGTCAGCAACTTATCACTATTATCTGTATAATTATACCAACAGTGTGCTGACTCATACCCTTAGGAGTTGGCTGGATTCAGCCTTTTCTCTCAGGAAAACATACCTGATTTATTAATAGTGCTTTCAAGGATGCGATAAATTTCTCAAATTGCCCGTCTTGTTCCCTAGAAACATGGGGAAGGCCTACCTCAAATAGCAAAGGAGAAACCTATTGGAACCTCAACCTACCTCTGTCCTTGGGGCACAGGTGACCAACCTGCCTTGGAGAAGAGAGGCTCTGTGCTGAGGCTCTTTGAATGCTTGAATAAATAGATCCCCAGATAATGTCTGATAGAAAAGGGTTGAAAACAAATTCTAAAAGAAACTGAATAGTGTTTATAATGAGGCCCTAGTGAACATGCAAAAAAAAAAAAAAAACAAAAAAAAACAAAAAAAACCCACTGCCCTTGTTTAAATATATCTGATTAATTTCAATACATTTTTAAATAAGGCCTTTTCCCCCCTCCCTTTCAGTGTTTCAGCCAGTCATTTGCCACTTCTCATTCCATCTTAGCTTTCTGTAAAGAAGGTGCCAGAGACTTAAGGTGTCCAGGGCAATTTTGCATTTTTCAATTCTAAGCTTTAGAATGAAGTCATCAATTTGATTCATCCAGACTACAGAGCAATTATTCCTTTGCCTCGCTGGAAATTGCAGCGAAATCTTTCTAGTTGTCAATTTCAACTCAGTTGCAGTAGACTTTTGCAGAATTAATGGTGATAAGGTTAGAAAATTTTAAGTCAGATGTAGGGAAAAAGTACCAGCTGGTCCATCATAAGCATTGCTTTGAAAGCATGCTCTAAAGTGTGTTTAACCTCAAATAAAAACCACAAATATGGTTATTATGAATGTATGAACAGAATTTTGTTATTTTTATTTTATTTCTAATTTTAAGAGGTTCTAGGAAGCTCCTTATAATGATTTAGGGAATCTCTAGATTCTGATATGCTGCAAGCCTTTTAAGGGTTGAAATCATATTGAATTATTTTTGTGGCCCAGGGCCAAAATTTAGTAGGTGTTCAGTAACTACTGGCATCAAATCATATGTAGGTTTAAAGTACTATATAAAGACACACAATCACCACCATCAAATCAAATTGAAATATGTAACAGGCTAGTATAACATTCATCTGACTTTAAACAACAAAGAAACCACAAGAGTAACTTCTCCCTTCAAACTAATACTCCTCAGTTTCTTCTAACTCAGTCTCTTTCTCCTCTCAGGAAGAATGCATATCTAAAAATTTCCCACTGCAGCCCCCTGGGAACAACATTCTAAACTATTTGTGCTTCTGCAATAACTTTGCCAATTTGCTGGACCAGTGCAAGATCAAACGCAAGATATCGCAAATCTCCATGTAAAAGAACACCATGACAGCCAGGACTGTGGGTGAAGTACATTCTTCCCCAGCAGACTCTGTCTTTCCTTGTCAAGGTTGGGTGTGCCCCAAACAGAGGTGCTGAGGGTAACAAAGCCCAAGAATGTTCAACCACAACCTGTCTGCGAAGATGTCTGATGATGTTTGCCATTCAGGTGAAAATTATTTATCTTTCAGTCCCACCTGAATAGCAAAGTGAACACTGTGCTGAATGCTCAGAAAGATGTTAATCAACCGTGCTGGACAGAGCAGAGCTAAAAGGCGCCTTGTGAGTGTCGTAGTGAGAGTGCGGCTGTCCCAGCTGCAAAGCCCTGTTAGGAGGCACGAGGAAGCACTTGCTGCCCTAAGTAACGATGCCTTTTACATTTTCGAAAGATCTATGTGGCTGCCTGAAACAATGGGGTGGGGGTGGCAGATAGATGCAATATTTGGGAACCGAAGAGTGGTTGCTGTTGGCGTTGCATCATGATGTAAGAGCCTTCCCCTTCTGATCACTTTCATTTGTATCAACCAAAGAACTGATCTCGGGCATCCTCAAAGGACTGCTATGAGGATATTCTTCATCTCTGTTCATGGCACATCAACAATTTGTGGAGAAAAGATGGACTATATAATACAATGATCTGTCTAAAAGAAACCATCTCTCCTTAGAGCGGGCTGAGCAAACCTCAGAGCATCTGCAGATGCTCATCATTATCTTCAAAAGTCCCCATGAGTTTTTCTCCATATTTTATTATTGCTATCCTGTTTAGGATAGGAAAAAAAACCTCATAAAATTGTCTTCAAACCAAACCAAAGGAAAAGAAAAGAAAAAGAAACAGCAAAGGGAGGTTTAAAACCAGAGAACATATGAAAATACATTCTGCATTACTTCAGCCGAGTGGGAAGGACCAAACAAAATAGCCAGTCCCTTCTGCACAGCTGGAAAACTAAAATGATTACTCAGGGGTTGTTTACAGCTCTCCATTTCCTCCTCCCCACCCTCCTTCCAGGAATTCAGATTCCTGCTCAGTAGTGATAAGCTTCCAGAGGGGCAGGCTACTTTAACAGTGAATTGCTAGGGATTAGAATGAAAACCAGCTCCGAGGACAGAGTTTTCATTTTTTAGAACATTGTCTGGGGAAACTTGAACTGATCAGTGGAGGAGCAGAGGAGCACAGGACACCACACTGACAACACAAAAGAAGGCAAAGCACTGCTAACTGCAGGAGGCCAGGCGGGAGGCACAGAGCGGCAGCTGCGAGTTGCTCTGGGGAGGTGACTGGGCAGGGGCACTGGCTGCTGCGGGTTCCAGAGTGAGAGAGCTTGCCAAGTGCCCGGAAAGTGAGTGGCTGGGTATGCTGGCTGAAGGGAAGTTTTAGGATAAGCAGAAAAGAGAAGATGCTTTTAAATTTTCAATGAACACCAAATTAGGACTTCCCATTTTGAGAATTCAAAACCCACAATCTGGATAAAACATGAAAAGAAAATAAAAAGCTGGAGATGTTAGTATATTTTATTCAGATTTGTGGGTTCTGTGAATGGTAAAAGAATTCACTGATCGATTACCTGTCTTATTGTAAACTCTAGAAATAAAGAGGATGATAAAAGTCTGCCATGAATCAAATGGCCGTGGTGCCACCAGTTTTCATCAAATCCTTATTGACAATTTGGGGAAAAGTATCAGATGGGCTATGTTGAGACAAACAGAATTTTCACGGAGTCCAAATATTTTATGCTCTGAAATTTACTTGGACATTTCATTTAGAAACATCTCTTCCAGTTTATGAGGAAAGGGTGTGGACTGAAATGAGTAATTTCCCAACTACCCTGAGGCAGACCAGATATAGGCCTACCTAAATCATGGACAATTTTCATCATCCTCTTGGGGTTCTAGAACAGTGTGGAAACCAGGAGAATGAGGTACCTGCTATGTGGACTGCTGACAGAGGGTCCAGGCTGGGAGAGACTACACTTGCCTCGTGGCTGTTTGCAATGAACAGGGGGTAAAGAAAGAAGAATGTTCAGTCCAGGCAAATAAAGACAAGCTACTAATGAAAATCAAACTAAAAGTGCAGCAAAGGAAAAATAAATCAAATGAAATGATCAGTACCCATGAATTAAGGAAACTGGCTTTTCTTTTGTTGAAGAAGTGAAATAAATTTACATTTATGTGACTAGCCATGCATAAAACACAAGTGGGGATTCCAGAGTCCACATGATGGTGGGCAGATTTCTCCTGACTTTTCATGGTAGAAATACACGTGTATATTTATTTACAATACATATAAAATGCCCTATACCATACCATGGATTTCAAAGATACTTTACATATTTTTTTTCATCTTTTAGAATACTGAAACAGTGTCAACATTCTTGGCCCGTAAAAATTAACAATGGCAATACGAGATTGGTCTTTGTAGTGATAAAGCCCAACTTAAATATTCCAGTTAAAGAAAGGTTAAAATTTGACTTGAAAAGCCAGTATTCCTTCACATTCTTATACTAGGATCTATAGGAAACTAGTGAATGCAGTAAAAACAAAAATCCTAAAAAAGGTAATACATTTATCAGCTTAGGACATAAATGTTTATAACAAAAAAAAAAGTCGAATGAAATCAAAACTTCTAAAAACTAAGGAAAAAAAATGGAATGAATATAATCATAAAGCTGGACAAAATATATATAACAAAACAAAAAACAAGCTTCTAATTACACAGAGAAATCAAGGCATAGAGGGTAGCAGGGGCCGAATTTGTGCTTTCATCCCTTGTGTTCAGTGAGGCAGCCCCCACCAAGGCCTGCGGGTGAGTTGTTGCCATTTTAGGGGCGGCACGGTTGCCGCAGACCTTCAGGACCACCACCCAGAAGCGGCTTAGCTTGAGCGTCACCAGAACCTCAACTTGCCTTAATGAGTCAGTGGCTCACAGGCGTTCACGGTTCTGTGCACCTCCCGCCAAGGCGCCCCTGCAGGTGGCAGCCTACCTTTTAAAACAGTCGTGGCAGCCGTGGCTTGAAGAAAGGAGCCACCGAAGGGACAAACGGGCACCATTCTAGCCATTTTCTTACTTGAGCAAGAAAAATAAATGTTCTTCCTGCATACCAGCCACAGGTTGAGTCCTGATTCTTTTGAAAACCAGAATCGCTCTTTTCCATTCCTGAGCACATGCTGGGAGGGCACGTGGCAGGGCGGAGGAAGCGCACTACCCTGTGTGACAGCCCTTGTCGGGAAGGGACGCCTGCCTGCGAACCCTGTGGTGGGTACAAACACGTCACTCCTCCAGTGTTCCCTCCCATGGGCCAACTGAAAAACGACCAGTGGAAAGTTACCGTTTTCTGTCTGTTTGGGGTGCTCCTTCCTGATGTGGGACTCACAGACCCTGAAGTGTCCAGTTCATCGGCAGAGGACCAGGAAGACAAATCCTATGTGGGAGAAAGAGTCTTTTAACAACTTCGTCTCCCAGCCCCACGGGGGCTCTGTGTTGCACCACGCTGCTTCCCACTCCGTCTCCATCCACCCCCGGTGTCTCCACCAAAAAAATCAAACCACTCCTTGGGAAAGATGGAATCAGACAGCTACAAGAAGAACAGGACCAAATTCTTCTAGTATGTTGGGATTTCCTAGCTGTCTGTTTGGCCCTTCTGAAAAATACAGCTCTGATTTTGCTACTGCCATGTTTCACTTAGAGCTTTATTATTTCTCGGAGACATGGATGTGAATGAGTTGATAATGGCTTGGGAGGGGAAGAAGTCTGCCGTGGAGGCTGCTGGTCCCTCAGGCCGAAGAGAAATAAACATATTCCAGTTAGAAGAAAAGGCATCCAGCAGTCTGCCTTTTAGCATTAGAAAGACTTTATTATTTTTGGCACTGCTGCTATTCAGAGTGGATTGTTCTTTTGCATGCTTACAGCAGGGCAAAGTGTGTGTTCATGACAGGATGTCACATCACAAAGGCTGAAATCTTACCAGGCGTTGCCCTACCTGCAAATGCATTTCTCAAAACCAATAATACCACAATGCAATCGATTTTTAGAAAAAAATATAAAAAATTAAATGAGTAGAGGTTCGTTTTTTACGCTTTTTACTGCATACCTAATGGAGAAGTCATGCCTTAGAGGGATTAAGTACAAAACTCACATACAACAATTGGTTTGCTCTACCATGGTTGTGTAACTGAAATGTGTAAATTCTTAAACAGGTGAAAAAAAAAAATGCCACAGCAGTTGTGGTAATAGCATTAGTAACAACGACAAGAGAGCTTTTGGATTTAACAGAATCAAAGCAGTGTCGTGTTATAAAAGTTTATGTGGCTGCTTTTTTTTTTTTTTGAGATAGGACTTGTAAGAGCTGTGACTGAGAGCAGACACTCCATTCTGATAAGTACTATATTCAAAGTCTTTCTAAAATGCATGAAGATGATGCTTCTTTGGTTTCCAGTAAGGAATGCTACACGATGATGTCTGTTTAGAGCTTACCTGCTGACTACTTGACACGTCTAATAACTTCTCCAGTTCCTTGATATGACGACTGACCTCCTTCAAGAGAAGTTTGAGCCGATTTCCAATAACATGGACTTTTTCTTTGGCTTCTAAACAGTCTGCTCCTTCAGCATTCACCAGCAGTTGGCAAGACATGTCTTGCAATGAGGCTACTCTGAGCTGGGATTCCAACAGCTCATGCCTTATTTGCTATGCATACCAAAATAAATAATGTTTCTAAGCATTTTCGTAATTGGCAAAAGTTCCAAAAGTACAGAATGAGATCACCTTCACTTGGTGGGAAATTATACCTGAGCACCAAATGTGGAGCTCACATACTAAAGGATGCAACAGCCCACGGCTTGAGTTCTAATCCTGCCTCTGCCAAAAATATTCTATAAGAACCCTCACCCTTTCTGATCTCAGTTTGATTTGATGCCTGGTCCACAGTATTATTGGAAGGTTCAAATTGGTTAATGTATATATGAAAGTACTTAAAATATAGATTAGTATGCAAGTGAGATATAAGATAGTCTTTTAAACAGAAAAGCACAACATGAAGTATAGCAAAACAGAAGTATGTCTAGGTATCCTCTGATATCTAGTCAAGATTTTTTTTTTTTTTAAAAAGGGTCATTCATCATTCACAGCTTAATGCCAGAGGTCAAAGTGAAGTAAAATGCGGTTCCGTAGCTATTTCCTCCAGATTTCTAAGACTATTATGGTACTGAATTAAAAGGTACCAATTCTGTAGTTTAGGTGAGTGTTAAATGTTAAAGCATAACATTTTAAAAATACAGAAAGCTACAAAGTGCACAGCATTTTCTTCTAATGGAACTCAAATATGCTTCCTTATCTTCTATAAAATCACTTAAATACATTGTACATTATATTGTTCAAAGATCCTTGTATAAGAGTCTACCAGTTAATTTCCTTTTGTATTTGGTGCTAGAAAAAGTTTCTCCTTCCTCGAGAACTGGTATGTTTTGTTTTTGTCGGATAATGAAAGTAAGTTTACTCATTGTTTCCCATTTTGTTTTAGCTTTCAGAAAAGTTGACGCTAAAGTTCATGTTTAATTTGGCATATTTAATTTCTCTTAAAAAGACTTGGCTGTACATGGTGGCTCACGCCTGTAATCCCAGCACTATGGAGGCTGAGGCAGGCAGATCACCTGAGGCCAGGAGTTTGAGACCAGCCTGACCAACATGGTGAAATCCTGTCTCTACTAAAAATACCAAGGATGAGTGAGGAGTGGTGGTGCACACCTGTAGTCCCAGCTGCTCGGGAGGCTGAGGCAGGAGAATTGCTCCAACCCTGGAGATGGGTGTTCCAGTGAGCTGAGATCGCACCACTGCACTCCACCCTGAGTGACAGAGTGAGACTTCATCTCAAAACAACAACAACAACAACAACAACAACAACAACAACAACAAACCAACAAACAAAAGACTTCATTGTCTCATTCTATTCTAATACTTTAATGGTTTTTTACTATAAGCCACCAAATATACTTCTGGGCCATAGATGTAACATAAAGTTGAAATTAAGCTGCCTTAATAAACAACATAAGCTAATTAAGACTGATTGAGGACACTAAGATTTTTACAATTGAGCAATGACTTTAGAACCAGATTCTAAAGCTAGCAGATATCATCTTCCATGCACATGTTTGCTTTACAAAGATTGGAAACCACAGGGAGTATGAAAAGTGTAAAATAGAGACTATAATGCAAAAGGTTAAAAAAGACACAACACTTATATTCATTTTCTGTAAATGAAATGCAACCCTGCTAAAAAAACAAAAACAACAACAACAACAACAAAAAAAAAAAACAAAAAAAGCAAAAAAAACTAGAGGCTGCCAGAGTTCACACTTCTTACCATAAGCTGTTTGTGATGGTCCTGAAGTACCTCTGCATCAAGGCTAGGATCAATAGGGACAATTTCATTTTTTCTTCTGTCAATGTTCTCCAGCATAAGAAGCAAACCATGGCTCATTTCATGGAAACCCTACAGAAAACAGTCTTAAGTAACTGTAGATCATGTATTTTTCTTTTTCTCACAACTTAAATGTCTTTGAACTGCCACTATTAGCAAACATAGGTTGATTTTAAGAACATACACGTAACTCCTTTCTGAGGAAGGCACTGGTGCTGTTGTAATGACCTGATTGTGAGTTCATGTTCTTACCAAAAGCATCTAATTTATTACTTGGAGGAAAATTTAGACAAAAGAAAAATTGGCATCAAAATACTTAATTTCTGAAAAAAGAGTAGTGCTATTATACAGTTTAGAAGGAAGCATCTCTGCTGCCCTCTCTTCTCTGTGAATTCAAATCTTTCCATCTTTTAAAACCTACCTTGGCTGAATCTCATATCCCCTTCATTCATTCATTTAGTCTCTCATTCATTCATCCATTTATTTATTCAACATACATTTACTAAAGATTTCCTAAATATAAGGCACTGTACTGGAAATGAGTGCAGAGGTGAAACAGTTTAGGTAGCTGCTTTCAAGGAACTATTAGTCTTGGGGCATGCATAAATCTGGAGAGCAGGCTTCAAATCCTTCCAAGGCTTTCCATCGTGCTCAGAATATGATCCAATCTCCTGGCCTGGACCTACAAAGCCATCTGAGGACCTACAACCTTCTCAGTCTTCCTTATCACTACCTGGCTCGGCTCACTGACTACACTCTGGTCACAGTGGCCTTTTTTCTGTTCCTAAAGACATTAAGTCCTTTCCTGCTTCTGGGACTTCCCATTTGTTATATTACCTTCATAGCAACACCCTTCCAATGTTAGCTCAAAGAGCCAAATAAATTCCCTGACTACCCTCTCAAAGTGGCTTTTCTCAGTTACTTTTATCATCCGCGTCTGTTAGTATCTTGTTTAATTATTTACTTGCATTTAATTGATCTTGTCCTCCCCAACAAAAGCAGAGGCCATGCTGTTTCCAATGGTTTAGCACCACATCTGCCACACAGTGAATACCCAACAAAAAATTATAGTATGAACGGATGGATAAATATTTGTAATGCTCACTTTGATGTTCAAGAAAGATTTGTCTACTTGCCCAGTAAATATCTGTTGAATAAATAAAGGAAATAAATGAATGAGTCACAGAAGAAACATTGGGACTGAGATAAACATGAGAAATAGTCTCTTCTCATCTGGACAGAAGATAGGATCTGGAGAGTTTGAACATGGTCACATGTAGAAATGCTCAAGTCAAATGAAAAGAGTGGGCACAAGGTTACATCACTGAAATACTGACTTTGGAGGGCAACTGCATCCCTCTGGAAACAATGATACACTGAGTCACACACTCAGCTAAATTGCTAGTGTCTGGCTCTGAGTCACCTGCTGCTCAAAGCTCTACGGACCTGGCACTGCATCAGCGCATCCTGCAGCAGGCCCCGCCACTCCTCCAGCAGGGAGCACACGCGGTCCCAGCGCCCATTCATCTGTGACAAGCGATCCTGCAGGTCCCGGCTCTCCTTGCTGTCAGCCTGGGTGAACTCGGGGCTGCAGAGATTGATGGAGAGGATGATGGCTTTGCGGTGGTCCACGGCCTTCTGGAGCTCCTGAAAAGAACAAAAAGGACAATCAAACAAGGACAATAATGGCAAAGATATTTTCCCTTGAAAATGCTTCACCCAAATGAAAAGATCCATTAATTAAAACTGGCCTTAGCAGGATGGCTACGTAAAAAGACAGCGGGGGCACACCAGTGAAGACTGTATGGCAGTTGGAAGAAATGAATTAGATGAGTACTTAACAACATGGATGAGTTTTAAGAAAACAAAGTGTAGAGTGAAAACGTCAGAAACCGAATGTTACACTGAACACAACAGCCTCAATACGTGTACACACACAAATCCACATTTTAAAAGAATAGTTCTGAATAAAAAATGCCTGCTAACTATTTCAGAACAGCTACCATTTTGAAAATAAAATAGGAACATACAGTTCAGCCAGGCTATCGGGTGCAGGGAGGAGGAATAAAGCGAAGAGGAGCCTTGCAGGAAACAACAGTACCCCTGGGCAGTAGCCTCACTGAGGAGTATGACTGATTGCACACTCTGTACAGAGGTTCGACCACAACAAAACTCAAATTTGTGGATGTAAGAATGAAGCAAAGAAAACAGATTCCAGGGCCCTGGGCTCCAGATATCCTGAATCTGCAGGTTCAGTGGGCCACAGGCTGAGAATACTGCCTATGTCACAGGCAACACTGAAGTGAAATGTAGGGAGAATGAATTGGGTGTTTCATGAGGTAACCAGTTAGGTTTGATTTCACAACAACCAGGCGACTGATTTTTGGCTTTGTGCGTTTCCAGAACATCCAGTGCTCAATTCCAAGAACTAGAGCACAGGAGTCTGTATTAGTAATTGAGTATCGGGGTACTGTTTAAAATCCCCCAATCCAGTTAGGGTGAGAGATCCTGGAAGTTACAATGACCTAGGCTGCATTTTAAAATCATTTCTCACTAGTCCTGCCATGTCCCCAATATGTCTTGATTTTTCACTTCTCAATAGGTTCTTAACATACTGTAGAATAGATTCAACCACCCAGACAACATGGGATGAAGAGACACTGTGGAAAATACTTAAATATTCCACAGAGTTTTTCAGAGGAAACAGCGACAGGAAGGATCAGGAGAAGGCACCAAGGAGGGTGTCTTTTTCTTGTTATGCAGGGTCACTTTCAAGGTCTTTTTTCCCTACTCTAATCTCTCTGAGGTCTCAGACCCTGACCAGCATTGGCTTCATCAGCTCTTCAAGGAATCTAGTTCTAATGCAACCCTGCTAGAGTAATTTGGGGACTCGAGAGAAAAATGCATTTCATAATGCAGATATTGTAAATCTCTCATGTGGTACTTTGTCCTGAAATTCATGGGGTGGTGTAGAGGCCTTTCTATAAAGATGCACCTTTTGGAGCACCTCAGGGAAGATTCATTTCTTGGGTTTAAAGTTTTCTATGTTTGAAAATTAAACTGAGCTGGGCGTGGTGGCTCATGCCTGTAATCCCAGCAATTTGGGAGGCTGAGGCCAGCAGATGACCTGAGGTCAGGAGTTTGAGGCCAGCGTGGCCAACATGGCAAAACCCTGTCTCCACTAAAAATACAAAAAAATAGCTAGGCATGGTGGTGCGTGCCTGTAGTCCCAGCTAATCAGGAGGCCTTGAGGCAGGAGAATCGCTTGAACCCAGGAGACAGGTTACAGTGAACCAAGATCGCACCGTTGCACTCCAACCTGGGTAATAGTGTGAGACTTGGTCTCAAAAAAAAAAAAAAAAAAAAAAAAAAAATTAAAACAAAATCACACAATCACTAAAAGCAAGCCACAAAAACATCAAACCAAAATAAAAGGCATATATTAAAACCACAGAAACACAAAAGCAGCACACACTTCATTCCTTATCCCGACCCCAGAGAACCTGGGTAGCTACATTTTGAGAAGCACATTTTAATGCTGTCCAAACAGGAAAAAACAAGTACTGATGGGTTTTAAAAAGAAACTGAGCTCTCAGTCTGTCAGATGCTCACAACAGTCTCCATATATTAATGCATTTTAGTAGCAGGGTTAAGGAGGATTTTAAGATCTAGAGCTGAAGTTAAGTAAGGGAAGTTATTTTGTGTACTATATCCATGCGGGCCAAACCAAAATCAAATGCAAATGCCAGGTGTTTTACCACAATTACTCTAGAGTTTTATTTATTATAGCAAAAATTGCTTCTACTACTGTAATCAATTACAGAAGTTTCATTACTTGAGGTCAGATAATTTCATTACGTTCCCCACAAATTCATGCAGATACAATTTTGGAGAGGATTTCTCTCCAGCTCTAGGTATAGACCTGCAGCACCCTGGTCATTCTGTGTTTCCATTAAAAAGAGTTCTCATAAGTCCTAGGGGTACCCGGATGTCCCATGAAACTTAAATTGGACATTTCTTAAAATATCAATTTGTTAGATCATGCGTGATTATTTACAGTGTGGATAGTTCTACAACGTGGTCCATTTTCTGCCTTTGAAAACCATCTTTGGAACACAGGGATTTGGGCTGGCTGGAGGTGAGGAGCGCATTCTCACTCATTTTTGTTAGATCCCTTTTCTGCTGCTGTGTAAGAGCAGATCAAGCTAGAGGTGCCAGCTGCACTGCCATTCACACAGTGACACTGTTTGTCTGCCGTGGGAAAGGCAAGGGGAGCTACCTTGAGCTTTTTGATCTGAAGCTCGATGGTCTGGATGTCAGTGCTGAGCTCTAGATGCTGGAGATGCTCCAGCTCCTCCTCCGTGTCCCCCAGCCAGGCCCAGATGCTGTTCAAGTCCGAGTTAAACTGTTGCCATTTCTGGAGGTTCTGCTTCATCCTCAACTCCTTGCTCAGTGCCTGGGCCTGGAGAAGCTCCCATCGGTCAATCACGCCTGGCAAGACATCCATAGAATAGTGAGATTCTTTTCCTCCACATGTGACGTTTGTGAAATGCTTTAAACACAGGTTGGCAGCTAACTTTAAATAGCAGCAGAAAGAAAAGTAATTCCACTGGGCATTTTTGTTGTTGTTGTCTGGAAATAACAGTTACATGGGTACAATGGCTGTGTTTTTTCTATTTGTGTTTCTAATAATAATGAAGCAAAAAAGTTAGCTACATGGGAGTTAACACTGTAAAGAGGTTTACAAAGTAATAAGCAGTCATGTGCATGAAGAAGTGTCATTCAATTCCTGGATCCCTTCTAAAATAAGGCTCTGAGCACACACACATAAAATGTCTGATGAGATATGTGAGAGACGGGGCATTAAAATAATTGGAACATGAGAGGTGGGGTGGCAGTGAGCGCCTGTCATCCCAGCTCCTCGAGGGGAGGCGGGAGGATTACTTGAGCTCAGGAGTTGGAGTCAAGTCTGGGCAACATAGTGACACCTCATATCAATATTAAAAATAATAATAATAAGGTGTGGTGGCATGGTGGCTCATGCCTGTAATTCCAGCACTGTCGGAAGTCGAGGCAGTGGATCATGAGGTCAGGAGTTCGAGACCATCCTGGCCAATACGGTGAAACTCCGTCTCTACTAAAAATACAAAAAAAAAATTAGCCTGGTGTGGTGCTGCATACCTGTCATCCCAGCTATTCAGGAGGCTGAGGCAGGAAAATTGTTTGAATCTAGAAGACGGAAGTTGCAGTGAGCCAAGATTGCGCCACTGCACTCCAGCCTGCTGACAGAGCAAGACTCTGTCTCAAATAATAATAATAAATGAAACATGGGCAAAATGACCATGATGGCAGCATCATTCCCCTCACTGTCAAAGGAGACTGTTATAAAGAACTTGGAAGGAAATTCTCAGGATAGAACAGTGTAGAAGGTCATGTAGCCTCAGTGGAACTTAGCTGTTTGCGAAGTGCTTCTGGATCTTCTATTTCATTCACTGTTTCTTGAACTGGGCGCTATGCACTCACCAGCCATTTGAGTTTCGGTACTATGCAGGTTCACAAAGCCAGGAAGGCTCTCCTCTTCCTCCTTCAGCTTGTGCTCCAGTCTCTTCACGGAGTCTATACTGCCACTGCATTCGCCCAGTAGTTTCATCTGTTCAGACATAAACAACCAGCCCCTGTCACCCAAATCTTCATGAGTGCAAAAGATTCTGGGGAAAAATATCTTAGTAGTTTCTCAGCAAGTGAAGTGTCTGTGTTTGGGTCCTCTGCGTCACCCTGCTAAAAATAAGACGGCCGAGTGCAGGGGCTCAGGCCTGTGATCCCAGCACTTTGAGAGGCCAAGGAAGATGGATTGTTTGAACTCAGGAGTTTGAGACCAGCCTGGGGAACATGGTAAAACCCTGTCTCTACATAAAATACAAAAAATAGCCAGGCATGGTGGTGTGCATCTGTAGGCTCAGCTACCTGGGAGGCTGAGATGGATCATCTCAGTCCAGGGGATCAAGGCTGCAGTGAGCTGTGATTGTGCTGCTGTGCTCCAGCCTCTCTGACAGTGAGGTCCAGTCTTAAAAAGATAAAAAAGAAAAATAAACAAAGTTAGGCTGGGCACAGTGGCTCTCGCTTCTAATCCCAGCACTTTGGGGGCCAAGGTGGGAAGATCACTTGAGCCTAGGAGTTCATGACCAGCCTGGGCAACATAGTGAGAGCCTGTCTCTATAAAATATTTAAAGAATTAGCCAGGCATGGTGGTGAGCACCTGTAGTCCCAGCTATTCAGCGTGTTAAGGTGAGAAGGTTGCTTGAGTTCAGGAATTCAGCTGCACGCAGTGAGCAAAGATCCTGACACCGCCCTAGAGCCTGGGTGACAGAGTATGAGACCATGTGTCTTAAAAAAACAACTTAAATAAGCGAAGTTCAAAAACATGCCTTTTAAACTGGTGACACATTCATATACAAAAAGCAATGCCTTAAAAATAGACTTTGCATACATGACTTTGCATGGGAAGTCCTTGAAGTTTCTTTAAGATTCATGAATCAAAACAGATTAAACCAATCTGCGATTTAAAACCCAGAGCCCTCAGCTGGCAATGCAGTATATAATTTTTGGCAAGTTGCTCCCTCTTTCTCTTCCTTAAATTGAAATGTGGGAATGATAATGTTACCACAAGTCTCATGGGAACTTTCTTGCATTAAATAATTAAAATACTTAAAATTATACAGTACTAGCAAAGCCAGCTGTTTTATTTAAAAATGTAAGCAATGTTTAATAGGTATCAAGGGACTGTATTCTAAGTCAAAGAAAAGCTTCCCAATTCATTTTTAATATCACATACAGTATTTAAAATAACAAATCATTTCAAAATATTCCTGCTGTACTTACCATAAAGCCTTTAAGAAATCATAATGCCATTAAGTTACTTTGATTACTTTTGGCTGAGGTTAAGTGTAATCCCAGTGATGTCAGCATGATTATCATAAAACTATATCATATGTATTTTTAAGAAGCGGCTTCACTATAATAGAAGTTGGTGTAATAGGCCAAACTGAATAGGAAACAAACTCATCACTGACTGCTCCCTGTTACGGTGAGGATAATAAAATCAACATATATAGCTAGAACAATGCTCTTCCCTAATTTTAAAAAGTAGAACAGGTGAGTTGTGACTAGCTTTGGAGAAATTCATTTTTCTTTTTTTATACTAAGCAGTCTTTTGGATGTAAAAGAAGACACGAGGCAGGGAAGAGACTGGCTTTAAAATTCTCCTAAGTATGTGCAGGAAAACAGGTAGTTGTCTGAGAAAAATTATCGGGTCAGTAACTCGAGTAGGGCAAATCACGCTCCGATAGACTTTATCATATATAGCTAATAACTGCATAGCTAGAACTGGTAGTATAGCCAATACCTTGCTCTCTTTTCCCCAACCACCTCTTGTTAGAACTGAGCATACTAAAAACAGAAGAGAAAAACATCCCCAAGGTCATTCACAAAAAAACTGCATGTTAGTAATCCATTAGCTAAAATCTGCTGCTCCAAGGATAACCTTGGTTCAAAAATTATTAGTTGAATTTGGAGAAATGCCTAATGACTTTTGGGAGCCAAAGTATTTTGTTGCTGTCCATGAAAAGGATCTCCCTCAGTGCTCAGCGTAAAGGAACAGGTTTGTCATTACAATAGGTTTGTGGCCCTAAACCCAGACGAGTTCTACTCAAATGGTAACTTAATAACAGGGCTTGGCTTTGCACATCCACATTCATGAGTTCAAGGGTAGCATGGTATTCAGAGACTACCTAAAGCCCTTGTGCTGCAGACGAACTGTTCTTTGTCACAGAACTGTGGTTTCCTACAGGTCAGGATCAGGATGGCCAGGATACTTACGTAGCCTTTGTAGCTGGTGTCTAGCTCCGGCCCCGTGGGAGTTTTGCTGCGAATGATATTTTCGGTTTGCTGTATCTGAAAGCGGCTCTCATCCAGGGCTCTGCCCAGCTGTCGGATCTGTGACTCTAGGGCACTGTGGTCCCCTGCGGTAGCAACCATAAGAATCTTTACCGGACAAACTATTGGACTTATTTGAAGCTTGATATTCAAGGAGAAGTTTCAGAAATGGTTTCAGTTACAGCAGCATAGAAACGGCAGGTGAGGGTAACTACAAAGCAAATTTAGTACCATCGTGCTGGTGGGTTAGACATTAAAATAGCTAAACTGATGAAGGTGTTTGAGAGCCCTAGCAGCTTGGACATTGCAAAACAACTCTCCAGTCAGTTTTGAATAGCTTTGGGCGCTTGTCTCTCTTCCAGCTGAATCCCTCATCATCTGAATGTTGTCCATGTGGAAGGCCTTTCTAAAAATCTGCAATGGTGTCTGCTGCTTCTCAGCAAGGAGAAAACTGTTTTTTTTTTTCTCATGTTCTTTCTGCTGTCACTTAATGAGCAGGGGAAGATCCTCCTTCTGACTTTTCTTTGTGCACCTCAGGGGAAGACAGTGTCACGGAAGGCTTGAGTTGCTGCATCATTTATTTAAGTGATAAATTCATTCATTAAAAAAAAAAAGTGCCTCAGAATAGATATATATGGAGATATCAAACTAGCAACAACTTGCTTTTATCTAAGATCAAAAACAAAACCAGGAGAAAGCTAAGATTCTAGCATTTCCATCTAGGCAGGTTCTTACTCATAGCCTAGAATTCTGGCTCATTCTCCTCTCAGAGTTGTAACATTTCTTAGTAAAATTATAGTTGTGTGTATGTGTATAACAAAGTCTAAACTACACAAGAACATTTGATCATCAGAGTGAAGCTAGCATGGGCTGAAAGCAGAAAAAATATTAGTAAGCCTTATTAAGGTTATTGATTTCTGAAAAAGGCCTTCTAAATACTCCCAGGAGAGGTCTCTCACTGAGAATCACTCTCTCAATAATGGTACTTTCCTTTCTGTCTTTTCACTTTTCTTCAAAAGTGAAGTGTAAACTAGTAACTCCATGATTCAATATCACATGACTGCGTTCAAACTCTGTTCTCCATCCCGCATTACTGATCCTCAACTCCTGAACTTCAGTTTGTCTAACACAACACTAAGAAAAACTGGTTCCAGTTTTCTTACTTGAATTCTTCCTGTTTCAGGAATAGTTCTGTCTTTAAAGGAAAATCTATGGCTCAAGATACCATGGAATGCATTTTTCATTTCAAATTATTTTATAAGACTTCTGAAATTAAAATTATGCATTCTATTTGAGCTGAAATCTGATCTCACCCCTTGTCTTATATGGGATTCCTGAGACGGGGAGGACGAAGTGATGGATGTGGCCAAGGTCACTCATGCAGGCTGGCGGATTTGGGACCAGAGTCTGCACCCTGACTCTCTGGCCACAGTAGGTCTACGTGCAGTGAAGCTGAAGTTACCACACCCCGTAGAATACTACAGCACAGAGGCTGATGACTGGGGTTTCCTTCTCGTATTTTCTACAGTTAATGGGCATGAGAGGTCTATACTTAATGAGACCATTTACCATGTAACAACTTGAAAAGCTATTTTGTTCCACTTGATTAGTGAAATCTTATTCTTGGTGTGGATTTAACCAGCCATTTTTTCTAGTACAGCAGTAAGAGAGGAAGGCTGTGCCTTAACATGCTAGAGCCACGAAGCTGTGAGAGATACAGCAGATGTGCTAAGAGAGGAGGCTTGTTATACAGGAGAGGGAGGGAGGCTGGCCCCGGCTTGTCGTGCCTACCAGAGGTATTTTTGATTGCATTTTCTGTGAGTTTTACATAGGCCTCGGGGCTTTCAGGGATCATTATATCTGCAAAAAAAGCACAGTCTAAGTTGACAGCTACGTTCTGGAAACCTTGATTCCCTTGTGCAGGAAAATAACTTTCCTAGGGGGAAGAAACGAAGTCCAGTTATTCTAGACATATAGCTCTGAGCACACAGAGGAGAGTGTGTGCAGGCTGACCAAAGCCTTCCTGAAATGAATTGTAAAAACTCACAGTGACTGAAAGTGTTTTTATGAGCCAGGCACTGGTTGAAGCACAAATTTACCACACAGAAACCCTATAGGGTAGCTGGGAGTGTTATTCCCATTTTATAGAGGAGAAAACTGAGGCCCAGGGCAATTAAGTTCCTTATCCAAGTTTAAACAGAAAGTACACAGCCGAACTGAGATTTCAGCCCAGACAGTCAGACTTTAGAGCAGAGCTGTCCCATATGTTTCTATATGAACTCTATATGTAATTTTAAAGATTTCATAGCTACATCAGAAATGTAAAAAGAGCTGGGTGCAGTGGCTCACACCTGTAATCCCAGCACTTTGGGAGTCCAAGGCAGGAGGATCACCTGAGGTTGGGAGTTTGAGACCAACCTGACCAATATGAAGAAATCTCATCTTTACTAAAAACACAAAAATTAGCTGGGCATGGTGGCACTCATCTATAGTACCAGCTACTCAGGAGGCTGAGGCAGGAAAATCACTTGAACCTGGGAGGTTGCAGTGAGCAAAGACTGCTCCACTGCACTTCAGCCTGGGCAACAAGAACGAAACTCCATCTCAAAAAAAAAAAAAAAAAAAAAAAAGTAAAAAGAAACATAAAAAATTCATTTTAACACTATATTTTAGTGTTAAAAATAGTGTTTGGTGTTAAAGATAGAGATGGTAACATAATCAACATAACTATTATAAATATTTTATTTTCTTTCTTTGTACTAAGTCTCTGAAATTCATATGTGTGTTTTCCATGCACAATCCATCTCAATTCGCACAGTCCCGTCTCAGTGCTCAACAGTACAAACTGGCCAGTGGCTAGTTTTGGATGGCTCTGCTTCAGATGCCACATGCCTGACTAATAGGTCCTACTGTAAAAACAAAATAGAAATGAGAGAAATTATTTTCTTTTTAGGACAGTGTCATCCCTTGGGAATCTGATGTGAACCATGAGAACCAAACAGAAATCCCCCAGATGTCCTTTTAGAGAATGTATGAGATGCATTTCCAAGTGCCATAAATCAGCCTCCAACTATGTATTCTATTTTTATTCACCTTCCTTACAGTGTTCCTGTTTCTCTGTCCATCCCTTCGCCGCATGTGTGGCTTGGGTGGTGGCCTTTCATGTTTCCGTTTTACATATTCTTCCTGTGTGAGCCCCTCCGTTCACTCCAGGACCATGACCATTTACATGTGGATAACTACCTAACCTGCATTTCCGGCTTCTGCACTGCACACCTGCGCATCTATGACTGGACTTTTGCGTGTGGATATTCTGCAGGTATCTCAAGATCAGGATGCACACAAGCAAACTCATTTCCTCCCTGCTCTCACAGCCCCACCTCCCTTGCCCAGCAACACCCACAGCGCCGCTTCCCTTGTGTGGTCCTCAGGGGTTAGGGCCAACTGCATCTTTCACCAAGATGCCCAGCCTGGAAAAGCATCTGCATCCCAGTTCAATAGATGAGAGTTACGGAGGAGTCTTCTCTGTGTGATTTCTCACATCTCTTCCATTCTCTCCCTTCCCAGTGCTGCTTCCCTAGTTCAGGCCACCATCCTACCTCTGTCTGAGGTTGTAAAAGGTTTCATTTGGACTCTCACCCCCAATATGCCCTCCTCCCTGTGGTATCCAGAAAGAAACAATATAAAAATATGCACATCCCTGAGAAGGGAGGATACCATCACCTCCCTCTGCAGATCCTGCTCTGGCTCCACGACCTTCAGGATAGGAGCCAAAGCTCTTTACCATGATGAACAGGCTGATTTGCAGCCAGGTTCTTCTCCACTTTGTCCATTCCCTGCCGGCCATTCCAGACAAACTGCAGATGTTCAAAAGCACTAGCCAATCACAAAGCAGGGAGGCTTCCCCTCCTTTCTTCCTGTAAGCACTACTGAGCCACCTGACCGGCTGCAATTCACCCTCTGGCCTCAGCTCCCCAGTTTCTTCCCCGAAGCCCACCCCCGCCAGCCAGGGCTCTGGCTCTGTTGCCCCTGCTTGTGTGTCCTGCCACCACACTGCCATCTCAGCACCAAACACTTCACGCAGTGGTTTCTCACTTATTTGCCAGTGTCCCACACTACAGCAGAAGCTCTGGGAGAAGAAGAAGAATTGTGTATCCTCAGGAACAGGCAAAGTGCTCGTCACCTACTACCACAAATCTGTGTGGAATAAATCAGTGGCCACACCAAATTTTGCATTTGATAATCACATTCACATCTAAGAGTTCACTTAGGTACAATTTCCCCACATGGGAGAAGGAAGCAAATGATTCTGGATAGCTGTCATGATTCCAGGGCAATATTAATTCCCTCTGACTTTGCTTTAAGCTGGCACATGGGAGAGACGCTCTTTCCTACCTGATAAGCCAACAGCTCCTCTGAGGTAGAAATCTTTGTCGTCCTGACCGTCTTCATCCTCGGAGGGCAGAGCTCTGGACACTGCAGACTCCAGGTCCCGACTGAGGTCATAGTCATGATCCCACTCCAGGGGGATAGAGTCCACGCTAGCTGGGGTGTCTCGTCCCGACCGCTCGCTCCGGAGGGGCTGAGCAAGTGAGAGGGAGGGGTTGGAGGAAGGCTGCGGAGAAAGCACGCTGTCTGCAGAGCGGTCTTGCCAGTGCAGGTCCGACAGAGCTGCAGAGTCTTCCAGCTCCAGCTCCCTGTCCGATAGGTCATGCTCATCGTCTGGGAGCTGGAAGGGAAGTCAAGGCAACCCCGTCACTGCAGTGGTCAGGCTAGCTTCTCATCTGGGCCACCTGCCTACCAATGGGGATAATTTTTAAATTCTTATGAAAAAATACATTAAGAATCTTCTGATCACAAATACATGGGATAGTGCTAGACTCTGCCTGTCTGGGTTGAAATCTCAGTTCTGCCGTGTACTTCCTGTTTAAGCTTGGATAAGGAACTTAATTCCTCTGGGCTTGAGTTTTCTCATCTATAAAATGGTATTAACACTCCTAGGCACCCCAGAGGGTTTCTGAGGGGTAAAAAATTAAAAAGTCTTATAAATTATTTTACATAAGCCTCAGTTTCATTGTTGGTAAAATGGAATAACGTTAAAACTTACTTCAAATAATTTATATAAGATTAAAGAAATATTATAAAGAAAGGCAATCTAGTATCATGCCTACCACAGAACAGCTATACAACGGCAGAGATAAGAAATAAGATCAAATTACTAAGACCTTAGTTTGTCCTTATGGCCCAGATACAAAACAGATTTGATTGTAGAAGATTCCACATATTCTAATCATAACATCTCTATAGGTAAGATGTGGTTACGGCAGCAGTTAGAAAAATAGAAGAACAAAAATCCACCTAAACCTAACCTCATCAATTGAGAAGCTGTGTACATTGCTTCATTTCATCTTATTTCTTCTAGAGGCTTCTCTGTCTTCCATAGAAGATATGAGCCAAATGTTCTTCTAAGCTCTTTGTATACATTAACTCATCTTGTGCTCAAAACAATCCTTTCTACAAGGTAGTCACTGCTACTAAACCAGTTTTGCCTTTGAGGAAGCTGAGGCAGGAAAGGTGAAGTAAGTAGCTTGCCCAAGGCCAGGCACGGTGGCTCATGCCTGTAATCTCAGCACTTTGGGAGGCCAAGGTCTCAAATCACCCGAGCTCAGAAATTCGAGCCCAGCCTGACCAACATGGTGGAACCCCGTCTCCATTACAAATAATAATAATAATAATAATAATAATAATAATAATAATAAAAAGTAGCTTGCCCAAGATTACAGCGATAATGCAGGACAAAGTTGAGACTTGAACTCAGGCGCTCTTGCTCCAGGATCCGGGCTCTTACCCACTATACAATACAACTCAATCCCACATGATTTATTCTCTTTCGATGTCATGACAACTAAGAAAACAAACGTTACATACAGGCAGGCGGATCAGTTTCTTATGGTATCTTTCCACACGCCCGAAGACCTCCTGGCAGTAACGTCGGAGCTCATCTAGCTCTTCCTCAATAACCGCCGCATCCAGGGGCTCACTCTTTTCTATCAGCTGCTCTCCCTGGGCAATTATCTGCTCGATCTTACTGTGGTTCAATGAAATTTCCTGCTGGAAGGCCTAGGGAGTGCAAAGCTCATGTGATTTTGTTGCTGTTGTTGCTTACATTGATATAAGAGAATCGTAATATATTTCTCATTAGATTAAAAAAGACATGTCGGGGCTATTTAATTTACCATATACAATCACAAGCCAGGAGGCTATTACTGTCTAAAGTAAAACATACACATTTTAAGCCAGAACAGGAGTCATAAATAAAAACATTCAAATTCCGTGACAAGAAAAGCACTTTTGGCTAATGAAATTTACCATCACAGATAGCGTTAAGTTGATAGCACTGGTTATCCTTGATGAAAGCAATGGGAATCCATACACTGCCACCGAAATAGATTTGGCGTTTTAAAGAAATATTCTGAACATTTTAATTTCAGATGTCCTCATCCTATGTCAAACGTGACTAAGAGAAGCTATCTGATGTCACACATTCTTCTCAGGTGACTGTTTTGTTATTTCAGGACATAGGCAGGGAAAGTTATAATGATTTGAAAAACAAGGAATTCTGGGAGGATTATTTAGACTCATTCTGTGTGTTGCAAAAGATTTAAATCACTGGGGTCATGTTTCAGTGTTTTCCCCCACTTTTTTTTTGAGATGGAGTCTCACTCTCGTCACCTAGGCTGGAGTGTAGTGGCATGATCTTGGCTCACCACAACCTCTGCCTCCCAGGTTAAAGCTATTCTCCTGCCTCAGCCTCCTGAGTAGCTGGGATTACAGGCGCCCACCACCACTCCTGGCTAATTTTTGTACTTTTAGTAGAGATGGGGTTTCACCATGTTGGCCAGGCTGGTCTTGAACTCCTGATCTCAGGTAATCCATCCACTTCAGCCTCCCAAAGGGCTGGGATTATAGAGGTTAGCCACTACACCCAACCTCAGTGTTTACTTTTAATTCAATATGATAATAAACTGGGGAGAAGTTGAACTGTCTGATGGTGAAAAAGATTGCCAGGAGAGAAGGGAGGGTAGCGATAGGCTCCATCGTCCTGCCAGGGTCCAAAGGGACAAGATTCAATTACCACTTGGCAGAAACTTTCTGTGGAAGGATGTAAATATTTATTTGCCTGTGAGATGACAGCAGAGAGGAAACAGAGGAGAGGGTGAGGCAGAATAGCAGGGTTTACTGTTTCTTCCGTCCTGAGAATCTATGATTAAGGGCAAATTCCTTGTTTGATTATAACAACCCAAAGATTGTGGGCATCATGACCATTCTTTAAAAAAAATCCATCTATCTCGGGAAGAACATTTCATAAGTTGCCTTGGAAAATATTTCATGTGTTAAACATTCTCCCTTTTAGGAAATCCATACATCAAATGTATATCCCTCCTATTCAAATTTCTAGCTAGCCACTGTGTTTGAATTATACAGTGAAAAATAAAAAATGTATTTAAAATTAACTTGGCATCTAAGAATGTAGACTATGAGGAATGGAATCCTGACATAAGAACATTGTATTGCTTGGTGACATAGAGGTCAAAGGAGCCATATGAAGTTGCTATGAACAAATCAGGAAAGACAAACAAAACCAACAACAAGCCCAGGCGAGGCGGCTCACGTCTGTAATCCCAGAACTTTGGGAGGCCAATACAGGCGGATCACTTGAGGTCAGGAGTTCGAGACCAGCCTGGCCAACATAGTGAAACCCCATCTCTACTAAAATAAATACAAAAATACAAAAATTCGCTGCGCATGGTTGTGTGCACCTATAATCCCAGCTACTCAGGAGGCTGAGGCAAAAGAATTGCTTGAACCTGGGAGGCAGAGGTTCGGTTGCAGTGAGACGAGATTGTGCCACTGCACTCCAGCCTAAGCAACACGGTGAGACTCTCTCTAAAAACAAAACAAAACAAAACAAAACAAAACAAAACAAAACAAAACAACAATAGTAGAATATCCCTAACAGCCTGGCAATCAAGTTGATGATTAAAAATATCAACAACAATATCAGTATCAAATAAGATAAAGAGCAGTAAGAGATAAGCAATAATGGTTATCTCTGGGTAATGCTCTTTATCTTATCTTTTGTATCTTTTGTATTTTCTAAATTTATTTGCAGTTCAGAACTAATTTTTCAAAAGAAAAGTTATTTGCTATGTTCTTCACAAAAAGAGCCAAAAATCCTTTCCTTTTCATGCTTTCTTCAAATTGATAATTTGAGAAACAATCTATTACCTTGAGTTGCTTTATTTTAGCTTGAACATCACACTCAGAAAAATGTTCAATATTAGTGAGCTGCAGATCCATCTCTGTGAGCCAGACCAGAATGCTGTCCCGTGCAGTCTCAAACTCCTCACGCTGGCCAATAAAATGCTGGAAGGCAAGAGGAAAGTAATAACAATTATTTTTACTAAAAGTCTCTATAAACATATGGAGATGGCACAGTGAATTCCAGTGTTCTGTAAAGTCATTGTCTCAACAAGCAATGAGAAGCCTGCCATCCTTTGCCCTCTCACTCCTCCTGTTTCCTACTCCTGCCATCTCAATCTTACAAAATCACTGAGATTGAATCTCAAGATGGCATTCAAACAGCCCAATCCCATCCTCCGGCCTCTAAATTACAGAGGAGGCACAGCAAAAACCTTGAGTCTGCGCAAGATGGAGGTGACACGCTTCTGCAAGTTGTCCCATCTCTGGTTGCCTTCGTGAACCATCTGTTTGAGGCTACATGCTGAATCGGTGCGGTTCTCTCTGGCCAGGCGGCGGTACTGCTTGTTGATCAGTTCTAGCTGCGTCAGGCACTCGTGGACCTGTCGCTGGAAAGCCTACGGCCACAGAGAAGCATATCAGTGTGGGAAATCAGTGAAGGACGCTCAGTAGTGGCTCCTGTTTTTTTTTTTTTTTTTAATTGTAGAGTCTTGGAGAATGGGAAGTTATACTACCATGGAGGGAAAGAATGACATGTAATGAGGGTACACTTCCCCTTGTTATAGCCAAGTAATTTAGTCAGCATAGCTTAAGGAAAGGGAGTGAATCAATTAAAAAAATGTGAAAATGGAGAGTAGTAATAAATACGCACACACACACACCACACATATATAGACACACAAATATACATATACACATAGCTTTTAAAATAATTAATGTCCTAGAAACAAATATTTCCACAAAGCAAACCACTATAAAAATATACACATATGTGGAAATGTGAACATTTTTCTGAGTGTGATGTTCAAGATTTCTGGTGTCGATATATAGAAAAGATATCTATAATGGAACTGTTTATTTGTAAAATATGTACTTTTCTAAAAATCTAGAAATCGCCTCAATTCTGTTGTCCATTAGGAAAATCCTTAAAACTACCTTTGCAAAAGACCTTAAAAAAAAAAAAAAAAAAGCTAGTATAAGCTTTTAAGCAATGTAATTTAGTAAACTACAAGTAACTTTGTATTTTAAAAAGTTTGGAACATGCTCTGTTTATTTTTTGTTGTTCCTGTGAATTATTCAGTTTTTGTAAAACATATTAGAGCTAGTGCACCACTCTACACAGTAGCATCTATTTACTTTTGAGGCTATCCCAGGGACAGTTTAGAGATTCTGAAGGTAAAATACTCTTTCCTGCTTTTTCCCTGCAATATAAGAGAGCCCTATAGCATAAGAATCATTTGGCTGGATGTGGTGGCTCACACCTGTAATCCCAGCATTTTGGGAGGCTGAGGCGGGCAGATCACAATGTCAAGAGATCGAGACTATCCTGGCCAACATGGTGTAACCCCGTCTCTACTACAAAAATACAAAAATTAGCTGGTTGTGGTGGCGTGCGCCTATAGTCCCAGCTACTTGGGAGGCTGAGGCAGGAGAATTGCTTGACCCCGGGAGGTGGAGGCTGCAGTGAGCTGAGATCTCATCACTGCACTCCAGCCTGGCGCCTGGTGACAGAACAAGAGTCTGTCTCAAAAAAAAAAAAAAAAAAAAAAAGAATCATTTGGCCAAAATAAAATGAAGTTTTAAAAAAATCATTTGTATGATTTATGACTGATTTTTATCTTGGCATTAGACCAAAAAGAAAATTATAATTAATATATTGAATTGCATTCATCAAATCCCCAAATTCTGCTTTCCTTGGCTCATCACACTGTTTACATGTGATCACATTTCTGCCCCTTAAATGGTTTTCCTTCTGAGAGCTGCTTTTAGAGCCTTCATCCTAGGAAATCCTAGCTTCCAGGCTAAAAGCCTTAAGTTATTTCTCCAGCAAAGGGAGTGGTAAGGAAAGTTCAGCTCTGGCCATGACCGGAAGTCACAGTACATGTTTGCTCATTGGGGTAAGGATGGATTACCCCCAGGCAGAAACCTCAGTACACCCACATCCATCCCAAACGTTCATGTGATTGAACCAGCTGAAGACTGCCCACAAGCACAGCTTTGTTTCTGCTATTTATTTCTGTCTCTTAAGAAAATTAACTACAAAATTTATGATACATAATGAAATCAATCATTATAGAAGCTAACTACAAGGCTAATTTTTGCTATACAATCTGAGAGTCTAAAATAGCATCAGAGAGAATCTTACATAATCTGCTTTGCAGTATAAGCCAATTATAAAAGGTTTTAACCTTTATGAAGCTGAGTGTAGGAAGATGCAGTTGAGCAGTCTTCTACCACATTCATTCACATTGAGATGACCCGGAATCTATTTCAGAGTTTATTGTGTTTTTTAATAGTAGTTTTCTAAGGGAACATCTTTTATATGAATAAAAGTATTGTTTACTCTAATTTAATGGTCTAGTTATATATAAATTCATTCACCATTCAGTCATCAGAGGAATTCATTCATTTTACATAGCATATAAACATTTTTCTAGATTCATATAGCTGTTCATATACAACCCTGAGATTTTAAACTCCATAAGAATAAAAAGCAAACTTCGTATTTCCCATCATAGGCCTCAGTAAATGGCTATTACCCGATGTTGTAAGGTAAAAGTGAATGCAGTTAGATTTCATTGGATTTACAGTGTTGTTTCTAAACATCTCGAGGAACTTGGGGCAGAATTAGCAATTGAAAATGGTCAGCATGCTTCTGAACTCTTTGCAGTCAATACATCTGAGTTCACAACTGCTTATCAGTGGGAATTGAATGGAAAAACACCTTCGAATTTTAAAATGGTCAACTTTGGACTAGGTCAGGTCTTCCATGAAAATGAACGGTGGTTGAGAAGTTGGAGCTTCACTGTATAACAGTGACAGAGTGGACTCAAGATTATGCAAACCGGCAAGGTACTGGAATCAATTATTAGATGATTTCTTTCTTTATGAATATGATTACACTACAGCTATTTTTGTGTTAGTATAACTGAAAACTTTTGGTGACTCAAGACCAGTATTACTCTTCACTGTGTACTTAGAAATGAATTATAATGAAAATGTTTTATTCCATTCTAGAGCCAACTCTTTTATCAATGATATGTATACACACACACACACACACACACACACACACACACAAACACACTGCGATTAGGTAAAGAAAATACAAAAATGTATTTGGAAGATAGATTTTTATAGTATAAAAACATCATATCTTAATCTTAGAAAAGATAGTTGATTGTGGAATAACTCTGAAATAAAAATTATGCCAAGATCTTTTGGGGGGAATCATGATTCTTCTTTTCTAATAAATCTCCCTTCATTACTACATTATTTATGCTTCTTGATAATCTTAAAACATAAATCTCCTTTTGACCATTCTTTGCCTACTTATGAGGTCATAATAAAGCTGGCTACAATGTCCTCACCCAGCAATCTGAACAGATAACGTGTGGGTGAACAGCTGGTTTGGGTCTTGGAACTCCAACTGCCACCTGGCTACTTTAATAGCAAAATAAGGCTTAAAAATTTGGAATTATAAATCACCTCAAATTTCTTTAGTTCCTCCTTGGCAACTGTATATATCACCCCAGAAGAGCTGGGAAAAGCAGCTGTCCTTTCTGATATCTTGAGCCAATCTTCAAAACGCGAATAGTCATCCAGAAATTTCTGCCACAATCGCCACGTCTCTTCGATTCTGAGGCAGAAAACGAAAGAACAGATTCTGATTACTGGAGACTGTTTTCACTACAGAACCAGGACTGATGCCCGCGACTGGATTAAAGGTGCCCACACAAGCAACTGTTGTGCCAAACAATGACCATGCCTCGAGCCAAATTTGACCAGTGAGCAAAAGAGACAACTGTTGGAGCTAAAATAAAACAGCTGTTTTAATTTTTTAAAAAACATGTCCTGCAGCTCTGGATTTTGAATTAGTCAAATTGAATATTATAAGCAGATCACATGAGCTGTCTTGGATGTGTGCACCAAGTTTAGAAAAGCAACAACAGGTTTACAATGTGCACTCAGACCATGTATGATGGAAATAAAAACGAGGTCTGAAAATCCATTTAAGTCCAACATTCAACTCACACTGACAAAAGTCAATCTATGGCAGCAGGACAGATACCAAGCTTTCAACAGTTTACCAGAGAACATGGCCATGATGATCACCTGGTAATACAGCACGATTGTCTGCCACCTTCAATTTCAAAGGGTTTCAAGATAAATGTATTTTTATTATTTAATTTTTAATGAAAGAATGTTACTGTTTTCACAGCCACACATTCTGCGATGTTATGCTTGTTCGACAGGGGTGTATTTTTATGTTCCCATATTATATTTAAACTGTTAGGTCAGACATAACTTGGCTTGTTATATTTATATATTACCTTTATATCTACTTATTTTCCCAACTAAATGTAGACAATAGCAAGTTTAGGAAGCCATAGGTATTTTTGGAAATAACCAACAGGAAATAGTGAACAATGGCTACTCGGGGTGATTTTTTGTTTCTTTCGGGCCTTTCCCTCCTCCCTCTCTGTTTCAGCATCCCAGCTCACTTGAGTCTCCTTTCCATGGACATAGCACAAATGTTTCTCCAGCGCCGGTCCAGGTTTCTCGTGGCCTGCTGGATGGAGTCACACTCGGCATCAGTGGCGCAGGCGTCACAGTCGTGCAGCAGGACTTCACACAGGTTGAGGACAGATGCCACACCTGTACTGTGCTTCTCTATGTCTCTCTGAAGCTCCTGCAGGGGAATGCAACAGGCTTTATCCAACAATTACATGTACACGGATGACAGAAACTGAAGCAACATGTGTTGATAAATGGCTAGGCTACACCTTGACAAATATTTCATTTCCTTGAATGTATGACATTTATTGAGCCTTATTTATGAAATACAGCAAGCTCAAAGTATGAGAAAATGGATGTAGAAATATTTTGGCTACGTGAGCAATTCCAAAATATAAACTGAACAAATGAAATCATCACACTAAGAGTAAAACTAACTTCTTTAATCAATAAGAAATGAATCTTAGCCTGGCGCAGTGGCTCATGCCTGTAATTCCAGCACTTTGGGAGGCCGAGGTGGGCAGATTGCCTGAGGTCAGGAGTTCAAGACAACTCCTGGCCAACATGGTGAAACCCTGTCTCTACTAAAAATACAAAAATTTAGCCGGGTGTGGTGGTGTGCGCCTATAATCCCAGCTACTAGGGATGCTGAGGCAGGGGAATTGCTTGAACCAGGGAGGTGGAGATTGAAGTGAGCTGAGATTGTGCCACTGCACTTCAGCCTGGGCAACAAAGCAAGACTCAGTCTCTAAATAAATAAATAATCTTGGCTCAGACTCTACTTCACGAATACATCACTTTCATTCCAATCAATCAATCAATGCAATACAGTCATCTCTTGGTATCTGTTGGGGGATTGGTTCCAGGTTTTCCCTTGGATACCAAAACCCATGGATGCTTAAGTCCTTGATACCAAATGCTGTACTATTTGCATACTTCCTATGCACATCCGCCCATACACTTTCAAACATCTTGACATTACTTACAATACCTAATACATGGAAATGCTATGGAAATAGTTGCCATATCATATTGTTTAGAAAATCATGACAAGAATAAAAAGTCTGTATATGGATGCAATTTTTTTTCCAAATGCTTTTGATCTATGGTTGGTATAATCCACCAATGTAGAACCATACATACCGACGGCCTATATACAGTATATATGCATGTGCTAAGAGCTAGCATTCAAGAATTGGGTTTTAAGATCCAAAGATTTGCTTTTTTTTTTTTTTTTTTTTTTTTTTTTTGAGAGAAGAGTCTCACTCTGTCACCCAGGCTGGAGTGCACTGGTACAATCTCAGCTCATTGCAACTTCTGCCTCCGGAGTTCAAGTGATTCTCCTGCCTCAGCCTCCCAAGTAGCGGAAATTACAGGTACCCACCATCATGCCTGGCTAATTTTTGTTTGTTTGTAGAAACAGGGTTTCACCATGTTGGCCAGGCTAGTCTTGAACTTCTGACCTCAGGTGATCTGCCCACCACAGCCTTCCAAAGTGCTGGGATTACAGTTGTGAGCCACCACGCCTGGCCGATTTGCATTATTTTTTAAGCAGTTAATTCCACCATCATTAAAAGGTAACATGATTATCAATGGATGAACAAATAACGAAAGTGTGGTATATATACACAATGGAATATTATTTGGTCATAAAAAATAATGAAATTATGTTGTTTGCAGCAACATGGATGGAACTGGAGGTCATTATGTTAAGTGAAATAAGCCGGGTACAGAAAGACAAATATCACACATTCTTACTTGTATGTGGGAGCTGAAAAAGTTGATTTCAAGGAGGTAGAGAGAATGCCAGATAGCAGAGGCTAAGAAGAGTGTTTTGGGGCGATGACATGAGGTTGGTCAATAGATCCAAGCATACAGTTAGAGGGAATAAGTTTTAATGTTTGATAGAGTAGAATGACTAGAGTTAACAACAATCTACCGCATATTTCCAAATAGCTAGAAGAGGGAAACTGCAATGTTCCCAACACATAGAAATAATAAATACTGGAGGTGACGGACACCCCAGATACCCTGGCTTGATCGTTACCCAGTCTACACATGTAATGACATATTCTATGTACCCCACAAATACGTGGAAATATTATTTAAGGGACTTAGGTGGTGGTGTACTCGTTTTTTTAAATCCCCTTGTTCTTGGTTTATTAACACCCTTTTCAACATAATCTAATGCTTACAACACTATCTACATATTGTTTTTAACATGGTTTTGAACATTAGTTTTTTAAAAAATAATTTATTTCTTTTTGAGACAGGGTCTTGCTCTGTCCCCCAGGCTGGAGTGCAGGGGTGAGATTACGGCTCAATGTAGCCTCGAACTCCTGGCCTCAAGGGATCCTTCTGTGTTGGCCTTCCCAAGTGTTAGGATTACGGGTGTGAGCCACCACATTCGACCTATTTCTATATTTCTCAGTAATATATAACTTCTCTAAGTAACATCGATATTGCTTGATTTTTCCATTTTAGTAATTACTTTTATGAATTCTTCTATAGTAGAGAAGAAATAAACTTCTGTATGACTGAACTCTAATGACTATTATGACTCAGAGCTATGGTAATGATCATTGTTCTCTTGATTTTTGTTATTTAACATTTTTTGCATTTGAGGAACAAAACATGCTATGGTTTTATTTCTTTTCTTATATAACTCATTTTCCTGGAATTAACAATCCTCTCTCTCTCTCAAATTTATAATGCTTGCTTCTATTATCTCTCTTACAGAACTAATAAAACTTCCAGAGTGGTTAAGCCCATCAGATAATCTAGCCCCTCCTGGCTCCTCCTGGAAACATCCCTCCTAGAGCACCCAGAGCCCCTGCTCCCATCTGGACAGGTGCTGGCTTGGCTGCAGTACAGCTGTCCTCGGGGACTTCCCTGCGCCTTCACTCTGGGAATTCCCTTTTTCTTCCTCCTGAGTTGAATAGTACTTTCCCTCTTGCTTTAGTGCATGCAGCATACGCAGCCTCTGTAGCATAGTAGTATGTAGCAAATACATACTGTAATTTCCTCTCACTTTAGTGTATGTAGCATACCCTTCATTTGCTTCCTGAAAATGGGTACATAGGAGGCAAAACATTTATATATTAAATGGCAAGGTATAAAGTTCTAAATCATAAATAATTTTTCTCAGCTTTCTGAAGGCAGAGCCATTGTCTTCCAGCTTCCAGTATTGTTCTAGAGAAGACAGATTTTATTGCATCCTGGAAACCTTTAAGATCCCCTTATCCCTTGTGTTCTGCAATTTTACAGTGTGGTTTTGCTTTGTCTGACATCTTCCTGGGCACTTATGTGTCCCTTATAATCTGTAAAGGCATGTTTTTCATTTTGGATATACATATGAATATAAATACACATACATGAATATATATACACACACATATATGTGTAATGTGTGTACACGTGTAACCTCCTACAAACTAGAACAAAAAGATAAAGATATGAAAAATAGAAGAGAAATACAGAAATAAACATAATAAAATTAAAAATAATGCAAAAGTTTCAAAATCCAATTCAGTTATTTTGTAAAAGTCCCCTCAAGAAAGAATAAACAAAATGGAGAGATTATCATAGTAGCAATGTAAAAACATATATATTTAATAATAAATATATATTATTTAATAATGCATATATATTTTTACATTACTACATTATTTAATAATATATATTATTTAATAATAAATACACATTTTTTTACATTACTACTATGATGGTTTTCTTATCTCCATTTTCTTTACTCTTTTTTGGGGGTACTTTTACAAAATAACTGAATTGGATTTTGAAACTCTTGCATTATTGTTAATTTTATTATGTTTATTTTTGTATTTCTCTCCTATTTTTCATATATTTATCTTTTTGTTTTAGCTTGTGGGAGATAGTCTCCACTCTAAAAGCTCTTTTTAAAATAAAAATGGCGCATTTTATGAATGCAAAACCTCTCATTTCTGTGAGTTTTTTGGTTTGTTTTGTTTACATTTTCTTCCTCTCTCTACAATGTGTTTCCTCTAATTATTCCTTTCTTTATTTCCCCCTGTTTATTTTGGTCTTTTCTCAATGGCAGAAGCTTTCTTAAGTGGTGGGGATTCTTGCCTACCCACACATATTCAGGAATGAGTCAGCTCTACAAGCTATGCATGCACCTAAGGTCCGTCAACCGGGAGGCTTCACTGTGGTGAGTTGGTCTGGCCTTTTGCTGGGTTGCTTTGAGTATCACTAATTGAAGGTACTTTTTCTCTTGTCTGATCAGTTCTCCAGAAAGGATGCTCCATTATCCTGGCTAGGGTGTAAGCCTGATTACTGACACAGTGGGAGCCAAGCTGGGGAAGTGGGGTGGGAGCCCTAACATTTGATACTGAGCCCTTCACATCATCTCCCCATTTTTAACATAGTGACTCTAGCCTCCATGGTGTCCTGATCCCCAAACTCAATGTCCTTCTGCTTTGCCTTCTCCAGAGAGTAATTATCTGGCCTTCTGCGACAGTAAAGGAAGCCGAGTTGCCTGGCTGCCTGGCCTTAGGAGGAATCTGCCAGTCTCAGCACACCTTATTCAGATTTTCAAGTAATCTTCCATTTTACAGCTCAGCAGACAAACTCAGCTTTCAGCTTCATCTGATCTCTACTTTCTGAGCCTGGAATTCCATGGAATTAATTAACTTTCTCCACCCATCCACTTTCCATCTTGCAAAATTGTGTTGGATGTCTGTCATCTATCTCTCCCATTTTCTCTCCTGTCTCCTTGCCACTGTGGTTTTAACCTTTTCCCTCTTTACTATCATTTTACTGGAGTTTTAGTAGTAGGTGGGGCTATAAGTACATATGATCAATTTGCCATATTTAACTGTATTATCGATTTTCATACATTTGCAAAATTACAAGACTGGTCATTTGCATTTTTAACTCATCATTGTACATATCATTACCATGTTCTCTGGAAGAATCTGGGAAGCTAGATGCCAACCAGGATCCTACAATTCAATCATCAGGATCTCAAACATCAGCACCCATCAGAAAACTTTAATTTCATAAAAACTGAAAAATGTTTTGCTAACAAAGTTTTTAAAAGCAATGTAATTTAGTATGTATTTCAAGATAGCTAGAAGAGAAGATTTTGAGTGTTGTCACTATAAAGAAATGATGAATGTTTAAAGTGATGGATATGGTGATCAAATTACCTCATTTTGTTTGATTATTACATTATGCAAATACGTATTGAAACATTACATTGTACCCCCCACACAGGAACAATTATTATGTATTAATTAGAAAGAACAATAATTTAATGATAATTTTAATATTTAAAAAACCTCAACACCCCAAACTGCATTTTAACACCTATTTCATTGGCTTAAATAGCTTGCAAAATGAAGTAAGTACATAAACTATTTTATAAGATGTTAAAAATAGGAGATATTTACATTTTATAGCATTTTAAAGTTAAGCAACTTTGCTGCAATGATCTAAATGTAATGAAGAGGAACAGAGTATGGACAGAATATTCAAAGCAACCTAAAGGCATGGAGTAAAAATATTTCTAGTGGGGAATTTGCTATGTTTACTACTGGCAACTGGAGTCTGATATACTTAGAATAAATGAGGGGACCCAGCACAGTGGCTCACACCTGTAATCCCAGCACTTTGGGAGACTGAGGCAGGGGGATCACTTGAGGTCAGGAGTTTGAGACCAGCCTGGCCATCATGGCAAAACCCTGTCTCTACTAAAAATACAAAAATTAGCCAGGTGTGGTGCTGCATGCCTGACATCCCAGCTTCTTAGGAGGCTGAGGCCTGAGAATCTCTTGAACCTTGGTGGTGGAGGTGGCAGTGAGCTGAGATCACACCACTGCACTCCAGCCTGGGTGACAGAGTGAGAGAGCGAGACTCCGTCTCAGAAAAAAAAAAAAAAAAAAAAAAAGAATAAACGAGAGAGGGAATGATGTGAGGTAAAAATTTCTTCTGTATACATTTGCTAGAATCATCCCTTTTTGTTTGTTGGGTTGTACACGGCCAGTGAGATGTCCAGATGAAGGTGGAATTACAGTGTGTGATCTGCAGGTCATGCAATCAGTTTTGCAAAACTAAATTTTTCAACTTGAAAAATTCTAAGTATGCCTTGTAATCTTTCCCCAAACACTGTACACAGAAAAAAGTGGAACTGGTCGGGGGCTCCTTTCATTCATTTCTAAGTGTATGTTAATGGGCTAGGGCTAGTAACTCTCAAATAAGTAAACCAATCTGTTAGCACTGTTTTAGATACATAATTGCAACTCAACCTTACCTACCATCTTAGAAGGCTTCTTGCTAAACTGATGACACTAACTATACAAGGGCACAAGCATCTTTGTAAGGCTGAACTCTGCAGCGGCATGGAACCAGGGGATTGCCCCAATCCCCTGTCTAGGCAAAGTGCCCTTCCTCACGAGTCCTGCCTAGCTCCCTCCTGGCCTTCCATTGCCAGTCACCATCTCATGCTCACTCCATCATCCTGGCCAGGAGGACAGATATTCCATGGCTTATTAATTCCACTTCAATTTTAAGTCTTACTTGCTGCTCATTAAGCTTTCTCTGTATTTCTTCTGAGTTACAGGAATCATAGACTATCGGCTTCGCCAGCTCTGACTCGATGTGAGCAAGCCAGGTCCTCAGGATACTCATATTCTTATCAAGCTGCTGCACAGCCACCAGTGTCTCCTTCAGCTTCTTCACCCTGTGGGCAGAAAAGGGGGAACATCCTGTTTCAAAGAGAAGCCCACTCATGTTTCCCGTGTGTGCAGAGGAGAACACCAGGCCTTATAATCTTTGTAGGCAGAGAGTTAGAAACTCATGTGGAAGAAGCCAAAAACAGAAGAAAAAGGAGGACAGAAATTAGAGCTGAATACAGACAATGGAGCAAGGATGCAGAGGAGGCAGGGATCCAGGGTAGAGGAGCAGAAACAGATAAATTAGTTTTGAGCACAGTTTTCTCAGTGTGAGCAGAGCATGATCAGAAGTTTTGGAAGAACACAGGTAATATTTCTCAACTCCATTACTACCTACTTAGAGCAAAAATCAATTATTGAGTCCCTGTAAAGAGCCTGACATGGCTGAGTGTACACAGATTGCTCTAAAGAGAAAGGTCATGGTAATAATAAGCATATGGTCAATGATCTATTAGAGTGCTTATTTAAAAATTGCTGTTACCTTTTGACTATAAGTCTCACCTTTCGGTTCAGGAAATATGGCCACCTAATTGGCACTGCTCATAACAGAGGTAAACAGCAGATGAGCAAAACACTTCAAGCTACTAGTGTGTCACCTTGGCTCAACTGAAGAGGTATATATCTTCTTGAAAAAATGTCAAGAGCAACATGACTTGTAAGACTCTAGGCTTGTGATAGATTTTAAGACAGGAATCTGCAATAGAATGTTCTCAAAGATTGACAACTTACACTTAGAGTCATCAGATATTCCCCGGTCCCCCCTACTTCCAGGCATTTGAATAAGTGATTCTCAGTCTGGGATTTTCACACAATCCACAGAGGGTGTTTTCAAACCACAGGTGCCAAATATTAGCCACCACCCTGAGGTGGTTCTGATATGTTTCTCTGATCAAGACTCACTGTTCTGAAGAAAATGTCTCATAATCAAAGTATTTTGAACATTTGGATTCATTTTTAGTTGTTTAAAGTTGATATCATCACTTCTCTTTTAATTTCAATAAATCAATGTTTCTCTCTCAAGTGAAAATTTATTTGACAACATGATCAATTTTCCTTTTTGTCAATGTTCCTCAAAACATTGTCATATAAAGGCTTTTAAAGGATTTTTACTATGGTCAGCTCTTAATATCTATATTTTAATAATTGTAATTAATAATACTTTTTTTTTTTTTTTGAGACGGAGTTTTGCTCTTGTTACCCAGGCTGGAGTGCAATGGCGCGACCTCGGCGCACCGCAACCTCCGCCTCCTGGGTTCAGGCAATTCTCTTGCCTCAGCCTCCTGAGTAGCTGGGATTACTGGCACGCGCCACCATGCCCAGCTAATTTTTTGTATTTTTAGTAGAGACGGGGTTTCACCATGTTGACCAGGATGGTCTCGATCTCTTGACCTTGTGATCCACCTGCCTCGGCCTCCCAAAGTGATGGGATTACAGGCTTGAGCCACTGCGCCCGGCTCAATAGTACTTTTTGAATCACATTTTCAGTTTGTAAAAGCACTCTTAGGAGCATTACCTTTTATTGTTTTGAAAAATGTGTATTTAAAAAATTAAGTTCATGTTTCATAATACAGTCTACTGATAGAAAATGCAACTATGTTGCAATGTTTATCAGGACTTAAAATTCCACTTGAGATAAGATTTTCCTAATTAGCTTTATAAATAAAAATTGTACCCTATCCCCCAGACGCTTCAAGGCATTGGCCTTGAACACTATTTGCAAGAACTTTTACATACAACCCACTCACATTTCTCTCATAGCTAAGACAAAATTCATCTAGGCATCAGTCAGTGAATGACAGTTTTATTATGGCTACCGGGTACCAAGCTCGTGGAGTACATTTAACCGACCACAGCATGGACATGGAATTTTACGTGGCTCTGGCCACAGTGCCCCAGACTGAAAGAATAGTGTACCATCAATAAATCCACTGGAACGGGCCTGAAGAATGGCACATAGCACCAAGAAGTCCATACTGCTTTTACCTCTGTAGGGATGCCTTCTCAGCCGCCTCTCAGACGTGACCCGTTTCTTGTCTTCAGATATGGTAGGAACTGACATTCACTAGGTTTGGGGATGGGGTTTGGTAGCAACCTCGTAACATCCTTAGGGTTTTACTAGAGGCTGGAGTGCTTGTTTCTTTCCTACCTTATTTTAGCTCCCTGGTATTATTTATGCATGAATTGGTCTCCTCCATGGTAAGTTTCTTGGAAAGCTGGAAATGTGAATTTCCATATCTGGATATTTCCCTACCCTGGCCATGCTAAATTCAGTGCTTTGCATGAAATTGGGTACTGTTTAAATGGTTGCTAAACATTAGTAATTAATATTTTAAATGAATTGTGTTTATTTAATTAATATGTTTTCATTTTAAAATTTTTATTTGATATTAAATGTGTATTAAGTTTTTCTTCTAGGTTCCACATTTGCCAATGTTCTATTTGTCAAATATTAAAATTCATTCATTTTCTTGGTTCAAAACTCACTTATAGATATGATCAAAAGATCCAAAGCACAAAAGGATGCAAGTAAATACTGTTCCACAGGCCTATCGACACTAGCAAAATAAATTACAGGATAGCTTTTGTAATATTGAATGAGTTCCAAGTCAGAGCAGTTAGTACGCAGTATGTCAAGGGCATCATGACATGGAAATGTGTGTTCATATAGTCCATTAGGGACAAGTTCCTCTTTCAAACAAATGTGTATATTTAGTAAAGTCAATGGGGGTGTACATTTAGGTGGTTCTTTTTCATTTTTAAAAAAGTATATTTTACTACAAATAGCAAAACATTGTGTGTGTGTGTGTGTGTGTTCCTGTGTGTGTGCCTGTGTGTGCGCGTGTGTGCCTGTGTGTGTGTGCGCGCGCACATGCGTGCGCGCTGGGGGGCGAGCAGATATGAGCCAGCAGGACATGGGTATTTAACGTGATATTTATTTGCAGGACAAGGATCACTCTTTTCTAGGAGAAATGTCCCATGTTTTTTTCCACTATTTCTTTAAAGATAATTTTTGGATAAAGCATCGCAGTATTTTTATTTATCTATCATTATGAGGAGTCTGAGCAACATTCCTTTTGTTAAACATCCAGGATTATCATTCAAATTAGATACTTGCAGACGTCACATGTCTGGGTAAGTTTAGCAGCTTGATAAATCTGTAAGTCCCTGCAGCTTATGGTTCTTTCACAGTCCAGTGTGTATTACAGGTATTTAGCCTTTCTTGAAAAGGATTCTACTATGAAATCCTATTGTCCAGCTTCTTAATGCTGAAATATGAATCTATCTACAAACACACAGATATATATGTACTTACACATACATACTTCTACAAATATGTTGGATCTATATTTCATTACTTTCCTTCAAAGTAATTTAGGATATCCATAACACAAAACAAAACAAAAAGTCCAAGTTCTAAACGTAATAGAACAAAAATTACCATCATGTGAATGCTATTCATTTGTAGAAATTTATCTGAGAAATGATACAGTAAAAGGAAAACATTTTTTAAAAATTAAAAATAAAAATTCCTATCATATTTTTATTCTAACTAAAAAAACATGAATTAATCATTTGTATAATGCCCTAAATTACTATTTTAGACATTAATTTGTACGCTTTGCACGTTTTATAAACTTTATATTAGTGACTGAAACATACTGACATGCACAAACAAAAGCAACTTTCTCAAACACACATTTTCTAGAGCCCTGAAATATTTTTATTTAATGAAGGGAGACCTTTCAACTACAAAGCTGTGAACCAGCTAAGGCTAAATTTCAGTTTCACCAGAAGCCTATCCTTAAATAGCAGATGATGGACTAACTGTGTCTTTTTCTGGATCACTTTCCTGTGTCTCAGCCTCTCTATTCTAGCCATACTCCTTGTATGACGCTATGGAGCAGAGACAACTGGAATACCGAGTCATCATAACGTCCATCGACCTTTTCATCCAGCTCTGCATGCCCAGTAGAGGTACTAGAAAACGAACCAGCAAATAACTCTTGGGAGTCCACATGGCCAGCTATCTCCCAACACCAATCATCTTCATGTAACGTTGGCAAAAACAATTCTGGATGAAAGCCTCCAGCATCTATCCTACAAACCCCACGTAACACGAAAGCTATGTACAATGGAAGAAACTCAAGAAGATGCCTGCCTTGTGACATCGCAGTTACAATCTGGGAGATCTGCGTCCACACAGCCGTCCTCTGCCATCCTCAGGGCACGCAGGTCCTCTGCCACCACCATGAAGCTTCCACTTGCAAAAGTTAAACTCTGCAGAGCAAAAGGCTAAATCCTGCGTGGGGATGAAAGTTTCCCCTTGTCTGTGTATAGAAGTATGAAAATGCTCACTCTAGACAAATGTTGTTAGTCTCTGCCCGATAACATGACACTGGGCAGTGACAAGTGGTCATGTTTCTAAATAAAACCTACATTCATTAACATGTGCCAGGCTTGATCTCCTGGAATGTAGGCCACGAGTGTAAGAAGGGGAAAAAGCTCAGTGTAATCTGTAAGGAGGAGGAAGCTACAGGTCTAAAGAAAGGACAGCAAAAACAACGTCGGCTGCAGACACTCTGCTATTCTGTAAGGACAGTCAACTTTTCTTGCCGGCTGTTTGTTATGCTGGGAAGGCTATTTAAAGAAAACAAATCATCCCATTGCAAACAAATTAAATGTCCACAAGCACAGCAAGTGGTAGCAGCAACAGGCATAATTTCTTTCTTTTTTGGGTTCAATGTGCCAGCTCCGGTAGCATATGCAAGAGTTTTAGGGGTTGTTTGAGAAAGCACATGCTCTTTATCTTTGAGTAGACTATTTGAGCAGTGGATATTAGAATATTATCCACTGAGCCCTAAAAGTAACTGAGCAACTTTTGTTGACCTAAAATATTAAAGAAATGTTATTCTGCCCTTACATATGCAAAACTTTTGTCCTTTAAAAAGAATGATGTAAGATGACAAAAATAACATGTTTATTTTAAGACAATTAAAAAAATACCTATTCATTTGCTTAGGGGGATTTCAGGTAACTCTTTTTCTTTTGTAAATTTCAAGAATTTTCAAACTTTCTGCACTAAGCATATGATAATTTAGCAATTTACACTTTTAAAGAAAATAAATCACCAAATTTTTAATTCCTATAATTTAATAAAAAATGTCTAATGCTGACTGCTTTAAATCCTTTTGAGAATTAAAGACTACACACAAATAAATATTAAATAAACAATGAATATTTGCTAAGTTCTTTCCAGAAAGGATGACATGATGATTTGTAACTAAAATAAAACAAAGCATTTCGTTCTGGTCACGTGAGTTGATTGGTTGATTGTTTTTAAAACAGAACACTAGAGGAAACATATTTCTTTATAAAATAAATACACCTGCCAATCTAGGCAACAAAGTGAAACCTCATCTCTAAAAAAAAAAAAAAAAAATTAGAAGATTATCCGGGCATGGTGGCATGCGTCTGTAGTCCCAGGTACTGATGTGGGAGGAAAGCTGCTTAAGCCCAGGAAGCTGAGGCTGCAGCGAGCCATGACTGTGCTGGTGCACTATAGCCTGGGTGACAGAGCAAGACCCCATCTCAAAAAGAAAAAAAAAAATTAAAGAAAACTGCAGTTTATATAAGAAATATATTCTAGAAAACACAGTACTTAAAGATATTGTACTGCGAATTCTTTTATAAAACAATCATTCTTCTTATATTAATATATTATTTTTAGTCATCAGCAATGAAAATATTTACAGTTTGATCAAAGAAATATATTGGTTATGATTCCATCACTATAGGTAACTATTTTTTTTTTTTTTTGAGACAGAGTTTCACTCTTGTTACCCAGGCTGGAGTGCAATGGCGCGATCTTGGCTCACCGCAACCTCCGCCTCCTGGGTTCAGGCAATTCTCCTGCCTCCGCCTCCTGAGTAGCTGGGATTACAGGCACGCGCCACCATGCCCAGCTAATTTTTTATATTTTTAGTAGAGACGGGGTTTCACCATGTTGACCAGGATGGTCTCGATCTCTTGACCTCGTGATCCACCTGCCTCGGCCTCCCAAAGTGCTGGGATTATAGGCGTGAGCCACCGCGCCCGGCCTGTTTTTTTCTTAATTGTGACTACCATTTTTAAAAACCTGAAATCTTTAAAATATTTTATTGTCATAATTTCCTTAATTTCTTTTCCCTTATTTAGTTATCCTCATAGAGTTAAAAAATTTGAAAATTTTTTCATGCTTATTATTGTTAGCATAATATATTTATTCCAATGAACTAAATATGAGGCAAGGCAAAGCTTTAAAGATATAATTATTGAAATAGCAAAAATAGCAATGTTCATTAATACAGAAAATCCTAGATAAATCATGGTATATTTATACTATGGAATACTCTGCAGGTTTCTAAAAGAATGAGACTAGCATAGATAGTGCTTTATAATATACATGGTCCTTTCCCTTTCATTTTATCACTGTAGATGTGACAGTTAGTTTCATTAACCCTTTGAAAACAAGCCACTTGAGGCTCAGAGAAGTTATTCAGTGAGACCAGGGCCACCCAGCTGGAACCAGGTGGACTAAACTCAGGCCTGCTGATTAGTTCTGTGCTGTTTCTGTGCTTATTACGTCAATGCATTCTCTATCCGTGCCAGGCCCCTTCCGACCTCAACACCCTTAGGTAATACCAGCCATGAATTCCAAGAATTACACTTCCTTTGACTTTCAATGCGGGTAGAATACCCTTTAGACTGAAAGTCCTCCCGAGGGCAACTGCTAGGAACATCACAAAGCCTTGCTGCAGTGCATATGCATTTTACCTCCTCGGACTTTGAATTCCCTCTGGGATGACAGCTGACCTTTACTGAGCACAGTCTATGCTTAGTGGTTGACATGGTTTGGCGGTGTCACCACTCAAATCTCATTTTGAATTGTAGCTGCCATAATTCCCACACGTTGTAGAAGGGACCTGATGAGAGATAACTGAATCATTCAGGTTGTTTCCCCCAGACTGTTCCTGTGGTAGTGAATAAATCTCCTAAGATCTGATGATTTTGCAAGGGGTTTCTCCTTTCACTTAGCTTTAATTCTCTCTTGTCTGCCACCATATAAGATGTGCCTTTCACATTCCACCATGATTGTGAGGCCTCCCCAGTCATGTGGAACTGTGAGTCCATTAAACCTCTTTTTCTTTATAAATTTCCCAGTCTTGAGTATGTCTTTATCAGCAGCTTGAAAATGGCCTAATACAGTGGTTTACAGATCCTATCTCATGTAATTCTTCTAATAATTCTTCTGGCTAGCTACTATTATGATTTTCATTTTATACATGTGGTAACCAAGGTGCTGAGAATATAAGGAAGTTGGTGAAGCAGAAGCATGCTATGATTCAGGCAGCTGAAGCCTGAAGTCAGTGCTCTGCTTTGTGTATGCTCTCATTTGTGTGCATGCACATTTCACCCTATGGCTTAGATTTGAGAAAATCAACGAATACTGGAGTGACTGCTATGTGCAACGAATAAGGTCAGGGGCTGGGATTACTATAGTGATCAAACTTACATTTTAGTAGAGAAACAGGCTTAAAATGATTGATCACAAGATTTCACATGGTTCAGGGAAATGCTATGAAGGAGAAGCCTACTGAGTGGGTAAGAAGAATCTGAGCTAATCTGGAGACATGGAAAAATGTGAAGAACAATCAGAAGGTGGCCAGACCAGGGGTGGGCAGGAGAAGGCCCAGGAAGAGAGAATAGAGAATAGAAGGGGGAGGCCCTAAGTGAGGAACCCTTGTGTACTTGCATTATGACACTTACATTTGGTTAGGGAACATTTTCTTTCTCATCTTTAGATCCTTAGAGTAGGCCAGCTGTCTTGGTAAATAAAATTTTTTGTTGGAGCACTGCCATGGTGTTCTATTTACAGATTTTCTATGGCTGGTTTCACTCTATAATAACATGCTAGTACCAATAGAGACTATTTGGCCCTCAAAACTAAAAGTATTTACTATCTGGTCCTCCATGGAAAACATCTGCCAACCTTTGCCCTATAGCAAGAAGCACAATTCTTCATATATATTAGGCATTCGATAATTTTTAAAAAATTATTTGTTTTTATGTCTACAAAATGTTGAGGCGATTATAATAAATACAGGGATTAAAAACCACCAGCCACAAAAGACCACATATTGTATGATCTATGTATACGAACTATTCAGAACAGGTAAACATGTAGACATAGAAAGTAGATTAGTAGTTTCCTAGGGCTGAGAGAAGTGAGGAAAGAAGAAGAGAAAAAAAAAAAAAGAGTGACAGCTAATGGGTAAGTTTTTCTTTGGGAGTGATGAAAGTGTTTTGAAATTGATTGGGGTAATAGATGCACAGCTGTATAAATATGCTAAAACTATTGAATTACATGCTTTAGATAGATGAGTTACGTGGCATGTGGATTATATCCCAAAAAAGTTGCTATTGGAAAAAACAAAAAGGTAAGAGCCAAATAACTACAGCGTGCTTTTGCTTTTGTGACGGGGATTTAGGTTTAGTAGAAGGAAAAAGAATTTGTTCTATTAGAATGTCCAGTTTCCTCCTTCCCTGCCCCCAAATCATCACAACAGAGCAAACAAGTTGAATTTGACCTTCCTAGAGGGTAAGATGAGAAATGTTATATAATTCTTGCCTGTGATAAGAAACATTGAACAATTAATACTAAAAGACAGATTTTCTTTCGGTTCTGAGCTCTAGAGAAATTGCTATGTGGATTTTCTGCATAGGACTCATTGACAAAATGAGAGTCAGTATTCTTAAAGACAGTTTTATAGAAATTAGAGTGATGCTTCACCAATGGCAGTTTTTATGTTGACTTTTAATAAAAACCAAGGGCTTAGAAGTACTTTTAATTATCTGGCCACTGCTGAACAACAGAACTTTCTGAGATGGTAACAATGTTCTGTGTTGTGCAGGGTCCAATAAGGTAGCCACTAGTCTCACGTGGTTGTTAACCACTTAAAATGTGGCCATAAGGAGTAGTTTAATTTTATTCCATTTCAGTTAATGTAAATATCCTGTAATTTAAACTGCCACCTGTAGCTAGTGACTGCTGCATTATACAGAATAGGTCGAGAAAGCTTGGAAAGGGTACTAGAACATTATCCACTGAGTCCTAAAAGTAACTGAGCAACTTTTGTTGCCCTAAAAAACTGACAATGCTTGACAACACTATTTAAAAACTTAAGGAAAAAGCACATCTATTTTGTACTCAGGGTAATCTACGCTAATCTAATGGTGGCTGCCGTCAAGTTTTCTCTAAATTATGTGTTCTATTTTTATGCAATAAGTTTGTTTTCAATGAATCTTTTTCTTCTTTTTTATATCATTCCCAACTCCCCACCCCTGTGCTGACTCTCCCCTAGTTCCCCCCTCAACAGACCTCAGTGTGTGATGCTCCCCTCCCTGTGTCCATATGCTCTCATTGTTCAACACCCGCCTATGAGTGGGAACATTTTTTGCTTCTGTGATTGAAAATTAGAAGACATAGTTCATGTTTCTATTAGCTGAGATGTTCACCTGAAAATATGACTATCTTCAAAAAGAACTTCTCTATTCCCACAAAAGCACATAGAATTGTCAAAAGGCATACACTGGGTTACATTTTGTTTTAGTGCATCAGTGCTGGAAGAGGGAAGAGTGGTGAATGGACTGAAACATAGAAACCTAATACTTCAGGGGGCGGCTCACAGTTGAGGATGGGAGGAGGAGACATGCATCCACTATGTGCACGAATGAAGCACCAACAAGGAAATGAAATGCAGATGTAATGGCAGGGTGTCTTTCAGGAGAGACTGCAAGGGAGACTGTGATTCTAACGTGGTGTTAAACTCCAGGACAGCTCAGTGATCAGTGTCTCACCTAGTCTAATTTGGAAGGAGTCAATTAGAGACAAGCAACGTATACAAACATCTCCTGTGAAATTGTATCTGGGTATGCTGAGGCTCCATGTAAGAGGAAACTAAAATTAGTATTATATAAGTGACTACAGTGAGATGCATGTGTACCTTAAAAACATATAATTGATTCAAGTTTATTAATATGTCTTTTGGGAAAGTAAACAATTAACATCTAGAAAATTCTCCACTGAACATTCAGATAAAATATGTTCTAAATAAATGCAAGTTCAAGGAGAAAGCAGCAAACTTATTTACTGTAATGTTGGCTAATAGTTGGGCATACACTAAGTTAGCTGCTTACAACTAGATTACATTAAATCTGATTTAAAATATCTTTGAAATAGTGCATCCTTACTCTCCGTATCATTGAGCCACTAGAAGCAAAAAAATAATATTAACTAGTTTAACTGGATTATGTGAACATGTCAATCAATCCATGAGTCATACTTTGAACAAAAAACTCCGTGGAGGATGTTTCTCAAACAGGTAGTTTCCCTAAGAAGGATATTTATAGCTCGAAGGACTTCAATTTCTCCTTCTGAAACAAGATTTTGTTATCATTTTAGTGAGTGAGAAGTGGACTGAACACAGCACTGAGATTTTAAAACATAGGTTTGTGGAAACTCCTAGAACAATTTAAGCTAAAATGTTCTTTCCATTTCTTTATAGTGCCCTTCCCAGAGCTCCTACTTATCTCATTGTTTCACTCCATTCCCATCCTGAACTTCTCAAAGATGTTCTCCTTCAGTTCTGTCATTTTATCTCGACTCTCACAGTCACTGTCACATTGTAAGTACTTTACAAAAAACTGGGAAATCAGATTGTCGAGATCAAACACAAAACTTTTCTTCCATTTAACTGTCTTCTCCCTATCAGGGAAGCAAGTCATCAACTTGAGAGGCAGGAAGGCACAGCGCTCCAGGACATGGGCTTTAGGGTGTGAGCACAGGCTGTGCCACCCAACATGTGCGTGATGATGAACAAGCCTCAGCCTCAGCCCCTGCATCTGTAAAATGGGTATAATGATAAGGCCACCTCAAAGGACATTGTGAACAACACATGAAAAGATGCATATGAAACCTGTAGCATGGTCATTGGAACCTGCAAAGTGTTCAATAAATGTTAGCTATATCAGTGCTATAGTTAAACATTTAAAAATTTCAGGCCATGCATGATAGCTCACACCTGTAATCCCAGCAATTTGGGAGGCCGAGATGGGTGGCTCTCACCTGAGGTCAGGAGTTTGAGACCAGCCTGGCCAACATGGTGAAACCCCATCTCTTCTAAAAGTACAAAAATTAGCCAGGTGTGGTGGTGTATGCCTGTAGTCCCAGTGACTTAGGATGCTAAGGCAGGAGAATTGCCTGTATCTGGGAGGCAGAGGTGTCAGAGCTAAGACCATGGCACTGCACTCCAGCCTGGGCAACAGAGTGAGACTCCATCTCAAAAATAAACACATACATACATACATACATACATAAAAAGTTGATATACATTCATTCCATTTTTGTTTCATTGCCACTAAAATAAATGATAATATCACTTTCTTGAGTTAGACGCTTTGTTGATAACTCTCTTATAAAAAAAGAAATATATGAAATGTTTTCAAAATCAGCATACAGAATTGTGGTGCCTATATCTGGTTTTGGTGGGCTCATGGTATGCACAGGACATTGTTTAATGTCCACTTTTATGCAGCATGGCTAAGGAAAGAAACCCAGATTTTAAAAGTGTATTGTAGGATAGACCCCAAATGGCACTATTTGTAACATTCCAACTCTCCTAACTGCCATGAAGAACATTCACTCAACTATTCATGTCTTCACTCATTGATGCATTGAAGTATTCATTGAGCCCATATTTAGGCACTGTTCTTCGTAATGATGACACAGAGGGAATAAAATGGAGGAAGTGTCCTGACCTCAGGGTGCCTAAGTTCAAACATGAAGCCAAATTCACCTAAAATAAAGCATCTCCTTTTCATATTAATAGCATAGAGCATTTAGAAAACATAGTACATCCTTCATATTAGACTTTTATTTTGCTAGTAAATACCCTCACCTATTTTTCTTTTTCCTTTCTTTCTTTTTTCTTTTTTCTTTTTTTTTTTTTTTTTTTTTGAGACAGTCTCGCTCTGTTGCCCAGGCTGGAGTGCGGTGGCACTGTCTCAGCTCACTGCAACCTCCGCCCACCAGGTTCAAGCAATTCTGTCTCAGCCTCCTGAGTAGCTGGGATTACAGGTGCATGCCACCACACCTGGATAATTTTGTACACACACACACACACACACACACACACACACACACACACATATATATATATATATATATATATTTTTTTTTTTTTTTGGTAGAGACATGTTTTATCATGTTGGCCAGACTGGTCTTGAACTCCTGACCTCATGATCTGTCCACCTAGACCTCTCAAAGTGCTGGAATTACAGGCATAAGCCGCTATGCCTGGCTTATTTTTCTTTTTGACTTTCAACTTTCTTCCCCAACCCTGCCCTTCTGCAACAGAAACAGAATATAATGTTCCTCTTAGGTATGAAGCAAATGCTTATAGTTAGCACTAAAGCTCAACACAAAATTACTATAATGCAGCAGCTGATTTTTACAACTGAGCAGAGTGGCAAACATCAGATTTAGTTCCACAACTTGCTAACTAAAAATATGGCAGGAATTTAGCAATTTTTTTTTTTTTTTTTTTTTTTTTTTGCTACTGCAGACAAAAATACTGGTCATCAGCAGTTTCTCTCTCTTTCTGATAGAAGTTTGAATACCCATGAAGCCCTAAAATAAAGAATTTTCTCTCAGGGATGAATTTTGTCTGGATATAACTCTTTGTCTCTTTCTCACAGCTATGTAAAAACAACACAAGATTTATAAAATAAGAGGAGAATTTTCAAGGTAATGAAAGTGTCAACTAAGAGAAGAGCATGAACAGTTTTCAAAATGGTGAGATAAGCCAGGAAGAGAGAGTAATTTATTGGATTATCTTTGATTGATGAAAGGCAGACTGAAAGGCTTTAAAATGCTTCCCACACGTGTCCTGTTGACTCAGGTCCTCTTTACCTGGCTGCAATGAGGTCCAGGAGATGCTGCCACCGGTCGTTGACCTTTCCCAGCTTGTACTCAATCTCAGAGGCTTTGCTTTCGTGGCTGGCTTTAGCAAGTCGTTCTCCCATTTGTTGGAGCTGTATTTTGTTCTCTTGAGCAATAGCAATTTCCTCTTGATAATCCTGTGTAATAAATAGCAATCACAGAGGTCAGAAAGCACATTCTTAATGCATCCAGGCTGGCTCTACTAGAAACATGATAATGACTGTTTTCTACTGCGTGGAAATAGTTCAAGCATAGGTATACCATGTGAACATCAGCCCATGTACACAAGTATTAATAGTATCTATTATTTTTGGCATGTATACAGAGTTGGGACTAAATTTTCATATAGATGCTTTCAAAATAAATAGGGTGCTGCTTCCTATTTACTTGAAATATGTATTAAAAATAAAAAAAAAAGAGAGGCAGATATAAAAGATAAAACTTAAAGGATTTGAACACTGAGAACCTATACTTTATTTCTCTCATCACTAACCTGATGTTATACTTAGAATTCTCATACAAATAGTTGCCGAGAGGCTTATCAGACATATACATACATATGCAATTGATACATATGTACATATGTAAATGTGAATATGTGTATGTGTGTCACTTATTTGTGCAGAATATTTTAAGAGTTCCTTCATTTTTAAAAAGATATCCTCTATACAATGTCAATATTTTGCAACAAATAAATCAATGATAAATTAACCTTCAATAATAATAACTATTAATTTTAGAGAATCAATGGGCCTCAAACCTTCTTGATTTACTAATTTTCCGTGCTAGTTTCTCTTAGACTGTCTGGATTAAAAAGAACAGACTTGGCCAGGCGTGGTGGCTCATGCCTATTACAGGCACTTTGGGAGGTCAAGGCAGGAGGATCACAAGGTCAGGAGTTCGAGACCAGCCTGGCCAATATGGTGAAACCCCATCTCTACTAAAGATACAAAAATTATCTGGGCACAGTGGTGGGAGCCTGTGATTCCAGCTACTTGGGAGGCTGAGGCAGGAGAATTGCTTGAACCCAGGAGGTGGAGGTTGCAGTGAGCCAAGATTGCGCCACTGCACTCCAGCCTGGGCAAAAAACAAAAAAACAAAACAAACAAACAAACAAAAAACACCAGATACCACATGGACTATTTGCAAAAGGTAAGCACAAAATGCTATAATTTAAGTGATGATGAAAGAACAGTCTCTCCCTGCCACCACCACTGCTATCCCTAATGACCCTCTTACTCCCTTGCCACAGTGACAAGAACCAGTCTTTAGGATCAACTTTTTTATTTTTGGCTTAAGCTCCTGTTATATAAGAAACAGTTTCTCAGCAAATACAATATGAAGACAGGCATTATATGAGCATAAACATTTTGACCTTCTCTTGCTCTAAAGTTAGCGTGGGAACAGAGCTATCCTTCCAAATCATTCACCTAAGCCAAAGGGCTCCTGAGGAATGGTAGGGACCAACAACATTTTATCCCATTCCAGTGCTGACTGCAGTCCTCATGCCCACACCCCCACCCACCCTCCTTCTTATGTTATTTCAAAATAGTGGGATTCAAAGACCAATACACTGAATCCATTTATTAACATTATAATGTTTCAGCACACATTTGAGATGATTTTATCGAGTAGTGTTTCTTTCAAGAGAATTACTTCAAGACTTAAAGGGCATTTATAGTAAAATAATCCCCTTGGGTTGTCTCAAAATCAAACTGTTTTTGAGTGTTAATAGCAACAGACACTAATATCTTGGCTTCCATTGTTTTTTTATGAATTGCCTTTTTCTTTTTTTCTTTTTCCTTCATCTTATTAGCATTTTCCACTTGACAACTGCCTTCTTCTATGCTGTCAAAATTACCAAACCTTGATGTTATTTTCTTTTACAAAAGAGACACTATAAAGAGAAAAACTCCTAAGACCTTTAAAAAAAAATACCGCGAGTTATTAACATACAAGGTAGTATAGTTAATATTTTATATAGTGTTTCTAATATTGTGCCAAGTAATGTGATAAAATTATCTGTATGAAAAGCTAAATTTTTTCTAAATTTTAAGTTACAGATTATTTAAGAAATGTTTTTCCCCACACTCTCAAAATATACATCCTAAATTTCATAATGAAATGTAATGAGAATAGAGACAAATTTAATCAAAATTTATTCTATAGTAAATTTTACTCTACTACCTACACTGCATTAATCATGCACTTACAGCATTCTCTGATACCCAACAACCTAGAATATACAACCATATGCAGATGCTAAAATGAAATCTGTATCAGCTCAGCCAAGAGTTTTAAGGTTTACAATATCATATAGACAAATGCTTATCCATTTGGATTTAACCAATGAATAAACAAATTGGATAAACAAATGCTTATCTAACAGCAAGTCATAATGAATTTGCCATTTTCTGTAACATCATTAATATCACATGTTAGCTTTGGATGTTTTATTTTTCTCTCTATGTGTGCATATGGATAAAAATAATTTTTCTTAACCATTTATATTTCTTTTCAGAATAAAAGAAGCTATGATTTGTTAATGCAGTAAATACTGGCTGTGTGCTTATCAGAAGTTAGGCAGTGCTTCAGGTGCAGGGGATATAGCAATGAACAAAATAGACAAAGCCCATGCTCCTGTAAAGCTCACAGATCAGTGGGATCTCCATCTGGACAATGAATAAGTAAACACAAAAAGTACACTGTTCATTAGATGGTGATATGTACTAATGAGAAGCAAATTAAAATAACATTAAAATCACTGTTCATGAGCACTGTGGGAACACTGAAATCATAAAAAAAAAAAATTTTTTTTTGAGACAGAGTCTCACTCTGTCGCCCAGGATGGACTGCAGTGGCACGATCTCAGCCCACTGCAATGTCTGCCTCCTGGGTTCAATTGATTCTCTTGCCTCAGCACTCTGAGTAGCCAGTATTACAGGCGCACGCCACCATGCCCAGCTAATTTTTTGTATTTTTAGTAGAAATGAGATTTCACTGTGTTGGCCAGGATGGTCTAAAACTCCTGACCTCCAGTGATCTGCCCGCTTTGCCTCCCAAAATGCTGGGATTACAGGCATGAGCCACCACGCCCAGCCAAAATCATAAAAGAATTTTTAAATGCTAGAAAAGTTGATCAGTTTTATGTAGACATCACAAGGGTTTTAGATCCCAATGAATATATAAAATAATTTGATAAGATATACATACCCTGAAAATAATATGAAGCCAACATTATCAGGAAACTCTTAATTCCTACATATGGTCTATACATCATACTTTAGGGAGAAAATGTCAATTCAATTTATTCTAAGAATTTTTTCTTTCAGTTTCTCTCTAGTGACTTTTCCTCTTTAAAAACAAACACACAGCATACACACATACACACACACACAAAAAAAAAAAAAAAAGGAAAGAAAAGTAATACATATAAATGGTTCCTACTGGAAAAGCAGTTAAAACCCCCAAATATTGAACATTTTCAGTAGATACTCTATTTCATCACAAATTGCAAGTATTCTATATATTTTATGTGTAAAGCAAGCCTTTTCATGTAAGTTTATCTTATATTAAAAAGAGAAAATGTTTAAAATACAGTTCTCCTTTGACAGGAAAGTAATTATGAGTAAAGTCACCTTCTGTACCTGTGAAAAGTACCTAAGCTTTGTGAAGAATGAAAAGCTGAGTAGTCATGCATTCCATACCTTCTTGAGCTTCTCTATCATCTCTTCAATGAGAATGTCTCCATTCTGGGAAACCTTGCTTTCCATTTGAGTCAACCACTCACAGAGTTCCTTGTTCTTTTCACTGAAGACTGCCCATTCATTCAATCTTTCACTTATTTGCTGCCGCCTTAAGGAGAGCTGAAAAGTTTAAAATGGGAGAATAGGCAAAATGACTATCAGAGAGGAGCTCACTCCTCAAGAAAAATAGCAAATAAACTAGGACCAAAAGGAACGATAGCCATACATCTTTTTAATCCACTGTTTCCTGAAGTCCAGGATTTGGTATACAAGTGGGAGACATTGAAACTTCTAGTTTTTTCTTAAAGATTCACAAGCACATGAGCTTATTAAAGGTTCTAGATAATGCAACTTTGCACAATTGGTTCAGGATAGATACAATACATGATGAGTGAATGTACTTTCACTAAAAAAGAAGGAAGAAATGGAAAAGAATAGGGAAAGAAGAAAAAAAGGAAAGGGAAAGAGGGATGAATAAAGAAGGGAGGAAAAAGAGAAAAGGAAAGACAGAAAAAAGAATAGAAAGATGAAAGAAGAAAAGAGTAAAAATAGGGAAGGAAGAAGAAAAGGAAGAAAAGAAGGAAAGGAAAAATGAGCCTCAGGTATCCAGAGTGTGCGAGAGGGCGGTGCTGAAGCAAAGCCACCTGAAGTGGAGGCAGGCATCCCGAGGCTCAGCTCCATACTGACACATTGACTTCAGGCAAGTTCTTCTCTGCAGTTTTCATTTCTATTTATTTATTTTTGTTTATTTTCCTTCTTTTTCTTTCATGATAGCTTTATTAAGATATATTTCACATACCATACAATCGCCTGTTTAAACATGTACAATTCAGTGCTTTTTAGTATATGAACAGCATCTGTATAATCATCACCATACTCAATTTTATAATATTTTCATCATTCCAAAAAAAAAAAGGCCAGGTGCGGTGGCTCACTCCTGTAATTCCAACACTTTGGGAGGCCAAGGCGAGTGGATCACTAGAGGTCAGGAGTTCGAAACCAGCGTGGCCAACATGGTGAAACTCTGTCTCTATTAAAAATACAAAAATTAGCGAGGCATGGTGGTGCATGCCTGTAATCTCAGCTCCTTGGGAAGCTGAGGCAGGAGAGTCACTTGAGCCCAGGAGGCAGAGGTTGCAGTGAGCCAAGATCATGCCATTGTGTTCCAGCCTGGATGACACAGAAAGACTCCACCTCAAACAACCACCACCACCACCACGACAAAAACCTTGTAGCCATCAGCAGTTACTCTCCTGCTTCTTCTCACTCACCTCCCAGCAATCTAATCTCCCTTCTGTCCCTGTGGATTTGCCTATTCTGGACATTTCATATACATGGAATCATGTAACATGCAATCTTCTATGACTGGCTTCTTTCACTTAGCATATTTTAAAGATTCATCTGTATTGTAGCATGTATCAATACTTCATTCTTTTTACTGCTGACAATATTCCATTATATGGATATACCACATTGTGTTTATTAACTCATCTCATTTGGGTTGTTTCCACTTTTTGCCTATTACGAATAATGCTGTTAAAAACATTTGCGTGCAAGTGCTTGTATGAACACGTTTCATTTCTCTTAGGTATTTATCTGGTAGAATTTCTCAGTCATATGGTTAACATTACAGATTGTTGTCCAAAGTGGCTGCCCATTTCACATTCCCACCAGCAGTAGGATTCCAATTTCTCTACATCCTCACCAACACTTGATGATAGCCATCCTAGTGGGTGTGAGGTGCTATCTGATGATGGTTTTGATGTGCATTTCCCTAAAGGCTAATAACACTGAGACTCTTCATGTTTCTCGGCCATTTGTGTATCTCCTTCGGAGAATTATCTACTCAAATCCTTTGCCTTCTTTTTAATTAGCTTGCCTTTTTATTATGGAGTTCTGAGAGTTCCTTACACATTACATATACAATGGGCTTGTTTCCTTATCTCTACGTCTAGAATTATCCTTTCCAGAATTCTAAAATTTTCTTATTTCATAATATAATATTCTTATGCTTACAGTGCTGATTGAAATACTAAGAAATGTTTCTAGTTGAACTAAACTACATGTTAGCAAAACACAAACAAGTTGGTAAGAAGGTTTGAAGATGTTCTTCCACAGTCTTGGTCATAATGCAAGCTATTCCACTATTGATTTCATTGCATTAAACATGTCCCTACTGATTTTATTTTACCCCCAACATTTTATTACAAAACATTTCTGACACAGAAAAGCTGAAAGAATTGTATGGTAACCACTCATGATGAACTCAAACTGTTAACATTTTGCTATACTTTGCTTTAAGACATATTCTTTCCTTAATACATTTATTATTATTTTTTTAAGACAAAGTCTCGCTCTGTCACCCAGGCTGGAGTGCAATGGTGCAATCTCAGCTCACTGCAACCTCTGCCTCCAGGTTCAAGTGATTCTCCTGCCTCAGCCTCCCAAGTAGCTGGCATTACAGATGCCCACCACCATGCCCAGCTGATTTTTGTATTTTTAGTAGAGATAGGGATTCACCAGGTTGGCCGGGCTGGTCTTGAACTCCTGACCTCAGGTGATCCACCCGACTTGGCTTCCCAAAGTCCTGGGATTACAGGTGTGAGCCACCATGCCCAGCCAATATATTTACATTTACTTTTTACATATTTCAAACAAATTTCCTTTTTAAAATGAAAATATTTCTAAGGTAGTATACACTTTCTAGTTAACAATTCTGCCTAGGGTTGGCTCTGTTAAGGATTAGACAGACAACCCAAACCTAAAAATCTGTGATTCTACATCCATGTAAATGAGTCCAGGATCCCAGGATACATATCCCAAGGCCAGCCTTAGGCATAGTCCGTTGCCTAGAGAGTAAGCCCCATAACCTACCATAAATTTTGAAAGGCCACCATGAGAAATTTATTCTTTTGATTTAATTATGATCTTTTAACATAAAAGTTTTCTGGGTTGGGTGCCACTGGTGAATCTACTAAGTATTTCCCCATTAGTAGAATTCAGTTTCTTATTGAGGGTTTTGGAGGCAGAATAATACGGAACAGGCAAAGGGGAGTGAACTCACTTGGGGTAGGTCCTATAGAAATGGAAAAAGCTAAGAAAACACAGATTTAAAAGTTTTGGAGACAAACTTTGTCACTTTCCACTGTACCCCAAAAAGCATTGAAGAATATAATCCTTCCAGCACCCCTTCCCCCTCCAGCTCTGACAGCAGCATGCACTCTGATCTTCTGCTGGGTCACTCAGATGGTGAACTCTTTGGTGAAAACGGCCTTTTCCCTTTCATTCACAAGGTAGAAGATTCAGTAGTCTGGCCGCTAGTTAAAATCCTGGTTCAACTGATGGCAAAACTGAAATTATATTTTCATTATTCAGCCGGCCCAAAGTAACCATTTTCTAAGAATTGAGGCCAGGTGCGGTGTCTCACACCTGCAACCCCAGCACTTTGGGAGACCAAGGTGGGCAGATTGCTGGAGGCCGGGAGTTCAAGACCAGTCTGGCCGACATAGTGAAACCCCATCTCTACTAAAAATACAAAAATTAGCCAGATGTGGTGGCAGGTGCCTGTAATCCCTCAGCTCAGGAGGCTGAGGCAGGAGAGTTGCTTGAGCCCAGGAGGCAGAGGTTGCAGTGAGCCAAGATTGCACCACTGCACTCCAGCCTGGGCAACAGAGTGAGAAAAAAAATAAAGAAAGAAAGAAACCCCTGCCCTTCAGACTGAAGATGAACAAATAACTCCTCACTTACACTTCTCCCAAATCTTTGCCATAAGCCAAGAATGAACTCTAGGTCTTTACTCACAAATATCTGCAGGGAGGATGGTCACATAATAGAAAAATACTACCTATGACTTTCATAGGTAGGTATTGTTATCTCCATTCCAAAGGCAAAGAATGTGACAGCTGAACAAATTTGGGGCACTTGTTTAGAGTCAGTTCAAGATAAGACCAGCAAAGTTTGAGTTTCTGATATGAAGTGCAAATATGATTAAATATCCAGAGGCAGCTAAGATTCAAAAATAGTTCATCCATCACTGCTAATTGGGTGATCAGGACAAGGTCCCTCATTTTCTCTACTAGTTACTCCTTTCATTTGGGAATTAATCTTAAGTTTGCTCCAAAAATCCATTAAACAAATGTTTACTGTCTGTAGTAGACAAGTGTCTCTATGTGCCCAGCCCTGTCCTATCAATATGGTGACACTAAACAAACAAAAGAGTAATTTAAAAAATTGACTGATATGGCCTAGTGTGGTAGCTCACACCTATAATCCCAGCACTTTGGGAGACTGAGGCGGATGGATCACCTGAGGTCAGGAGTTTGAGACCAGTCTGGCCAACAGGGTGAAACCACATTACTAGTAAAAACTACAAAATTAGTCGAGTGTGGTGGCCGGCGCCTGAAATCTAAGCTACTCAGGAGGCTGAGGCAGGAGAATTGCTTGAACCTGGGAGGCGCAGGTTGCCGTGAGCCGAGATCGCACCACTGTACTTCGGCCTGGGCAACAAGAGTGAAACTCTGTCTCAAAAAAACAAAACAAAAGAAAGAAATTAACTGATTCATACTAAAGACCTCACAACAGCTGGCCATTCCCATGCTGCTGCTGCTGCTGCTGCTGTTGCTACTAGTACTATTATACATTACTACAGGGCATCACTTCAGTTTTAAATTGTTTTCCTTCCTTGATACTCATTTATTCAGTATCTCCACTAAGCAGCTGGATTATATATATATATATATATATATATATATATACTTAAAATCCCTCCCTAGTGTTTATCACACATCATGAAAGTGTTGCTTTCATTTTCTTACCATGAAGCTATACCTGAAAAAAAAAAAACAGCAAGGCTACAAGTACTGGGTACAAACCCAGGTCAAATGCATTTCAAAAGATGTACATTCACAGGGGTGATATTATCTTCCTTCTGGTTTGTAAATCTAGTATTTAGTCTATATACTAAGTAAACACTACCATCTCATTCTTTGGATACAGGTGAAGCCTTCAAATTATTTATCATCTTAGCCCATATTAACGTTTTCGCAGGGACACAAATACATTGCATCGCCAACAGCTGAGAAGCAGCAGCTAAAACCTTCAGAGTGTGCAGTAGCTCAACAGGAAATACATCCTTTTCTAGCTGAAATATTTTTATCATGACGTTTTGAAAAAACAAGCAATTACGATGATGACATATACTTATATTTCAGCTAGAATTACACACAGATCTACAAACCAAAACAGGAATAAAAGCAAGTATAAGCTCTGGCTATACATAGGCACAACAAGGGGTGTCTACTTGAAAACAGATACTTTAATATATTAACTCTGCCCTGCAATGTTTACTCACAGCCTGTCTTTCTCATTCTCATCGCCAGCCCCAAGAATTCAGACTCCTCCTTAACAGCTTCGGTCAGAATGGGAACAGACTACTTGCTCCTTAGTAGGGATAATGTTCTGTTGAACTCAAGTTTTGACTCTTACAATGAGACACAGGCATAAGCTCATTTCCTTTTGTGGTTTCATACTTGACAGAAATTCGCCGGATACAACTAGCTTGAACCAGAAACGAATCTATATCCTCCTTAGAGTTACATCCTGGCACCTTGATCAAACACATGACTAAACTCTCATTGGTTTAAATATTTTTTTCAGAGCGAAGTATTAATAATATAAGTACACTTTAACTTCAAGTGTTAAGACACTTCAACACAGGAAGTTTCTAAAAAACTATGCATTCCTTTTGTTTCTTTTTAACTTCTTAGTCTACTCACAGGTGCAAGGTATTAATCTATTTACAGCATATCACATGATCAACAGCAGCTTTCGAAATAATTTCCAGATTGCTGTCTAGATATAACTGAGTCTGGAGAACAATTTTACAACATATGAATGACTAACTTAGCAATTAATAATAATTCCATGGCATTTTTATACGAGTTTTCCTAAATCAAAAAGTATTGTGTAACCATAATTTTCTTAACCTCCAAAATACTCAAAAATCTTTTCATTATTTTACATGTAGAGAAACATAAGTATAAAGAAATAGAATAAATGTCCTAATGTCTTAATTATAAACAATACATCATGAACACTTAACTACTCCAGACACTGGGATATAAAGAAATGGTCTTTGCATATCAAAGTCCTCATATGCTTGGAATGAGGTTACAAACATAAAAAAGAATAATAATACAAAGCCACATGATGGCAAAACCAAAAGAGCAATGAGAATTCAGAAGACCAAAAACTTACTGAGGGCCGAGCAGTTCATAAATGACATTGCAGGGGTTATGGGATATGAAAGACAACAGGTTAGAAAATAAGAAAAGAGAAAATGGTGTCGGCAGGGAGTGGCATCATCAAGGTCTTTGGGGAGGGAAGTTCATGGCTGGTTTGAAAAACAGGATCCAATCTCTAAAACATCTCTGAAGGTTTCACAGGCATCATTTAGCTAAAGCAATAGATCTGGTTAATCCAATTCATCCAACATGCTAAAAATATTAAAAGAGCAGGTAGTGCTAGACTTTTCTTAAAATTAAGAAAAGCAGATGAATAGGCTCACAGAGGTAACTGAAGATTGCTATGATAATTTCCACAATTTGCACCCATCAAATATCTTTCATTTTGTTATATCACGATAAAGTCTTTATATGGCAACATTGTAGGATGATTTATTGTATTAAGGTATTACTTTTGGTTTGAAGAATTCTGAAATGAATCAAGTGTTGTGATTAATATTACCACCCTCTATGAGTAACTCCATGTAAGTTTTCTCATTGTGTTCACTGAGAAAATGAAGCTGTGTGAAAGTAGCCAAATTCATTTGGAACTCAAATCATTAACATGTTGGTGAAAGCCATCTCTTACGTGTGTCTCCTTTTTAAAAAGTATATATTCATAGGAAACTGCTCACACATCTACCATGTGTGCTCCAGAGTTTTTGGTTGGTCCAGGGATGGAAAAAAACCTGGGTTTTCACCTAAATGTCGAGAGAAATTTTCCTGAAAACACACTTCTTATTGATATCACGTAAATCAAGAGGCTCTGAGCCTCTTAAACTCTGTTTAATGGTTCCTGAAGTATGAGGATGAGCATCCCTAAAGTCAGAGATAGTGTGGAGGATGGGAGACAAAAGAGATCCCAGGGCAGCTCAACGGGTGAGGACAGAAGAGCAGGGTGTAAGAGTCGCCTCTCAACAGCCCCTTCCCCAGCCTTCCCACACCAGCTTTTACCAGCCGGGTCCTCTGCGCTGACTGCCACATTGACAGCATGTCCATTTGCTTTCTCCCATCAATCTATCTCCTCTACTCTCTTTCTCGAAACTCAATTCAAAATTCATCCATCTCAAGAAACATATCCTTTATTCCCCGCCATCCACACAAACCTTAGCTTGCTTACATCTTTATACAGCTTTTTGAGATGGAGTTTCGCTCTTGTTGCCCAGGCTGGAGTACAGCGGTGTGATCGCTCACTGCAACCTCTGCCTCCCAGGTTCAAGTGATTTTCCTGCCTCACCCTCCCGGGTAGCTGGGATTACAGGCACCTGCCACCCTGCCCAGCTAATTTTTGTATTTTTAGTAGAGACGGAGTTTCACCATGTTGGTCAGGCTGGTCTCCAATTCCTGACCTCAGGTGATCTGCCCGCTTTGGCCTCCCAAAGAGCTGGGATTATAGGCATGAGCCACCACACCCAGCCCCTATTTTATGGTGTTTTTTTTACATTGTTTTTACCTGTTTATACCTGGCTTTCTTTTTAATTGTACACATTCTCCTAGACTGATTTTAATCTCAGCTCAAGTTTAAACTTGATAGTAGGGACATTTATTATGGTTTGTTAACATCACAATAATTTATATGACTGATCCATTTAACATAGATGTATCACAGCCTATTATGTGCTAGGCAGGGCACTCGGGGTATAGAAGTAACAAGACAGACAGGGCCCTGCTTCCTGGAAAGCATAACCTCAAAGCAGTTAGGCCTGTTTTTCATTATGAGCCTTTGAGTTGCTTTTTTTTTTTTTTTTTTTTTTTTGAGACAGTCTTGCTCTGTCTCCTAGGCTGGAGTGCAGTGGTGCAATCCCAGCTCACTGCAACCTGTCTCCTGGGTTCAAGAGATTCTCCTGCCTCAGCCGCCTGAGTAGCTGGGATTACAGGGACCCACCACCATGCCCGGCTAATTTTTCTGATTTTAGTAGAGATGGGGTTTCACCATGTTGGTCAGGCTAGTCTCAAACTCCTGACCTCAGAGGATCCACTCACCTCGGCCTCCCAAAGTGCTGGGATTACAGACATGAGCTACCACATCTGGCCGAGCCTTTGAATCTTTTATTTCTCTTTGCCTAGGATGACTTCTCACTGCTTTTTGAGCAATCTTTCCCTTTCATTTCCAATTCAAAGTCAATCTGGGATCTTTTTTAATACGTTGTGCACATAGAAGCTATTTAATAAATGAATAAAGTATGACTAAAAATGAATATAAATTACCAGGAAACAACTACAGCAAATTAAGAGTGACAATAACTATTCCCGGTACAAAACCAGCTCTACAGTATTAGCTAATATTGCAAATACAACAAAAGTTTTTCATGTTTCAAGTGTATCTAGCCAGCAAAACCACACCTGTGAACCATAACATTGTGCTTTCTCTTAAAAATATTATGCCAGCCAGTGGAAGTGGGAGGAAAAGAATCTAGTTTAGCTTGTTCTCAAATGTGGTAAAATATAAATTTAAAATATTAATTTAAATATTAATTTAAAATATAAAATTTAAATATAAATTTAAACTATAAAATTAAAATATCAATCTGAAATTTTCTGGTAGTAAGCACAATGTTCTTCCTTTGTCCATAATAAGAATTATGGGATGGGTCTAAATGTGGGTCAAGCCATCTGACATTCAAATTCATCTCTCAGTTTTTCATCATCAAGATAGTTTTATTTTAAGAACTTGTCTTACCTGGTGGCATAGTTCTTCCCACTGCCTTTGCAGAAGCTCTATGCGTTCATTAAGAATGGAGATATCATCAGCACTGATATAGGCAGAGAGGGTGTCCTTCAGTAGGGTCAACTGGGTCAAGTCATCTGTCCAGCTCCCAGCTGCATTTTCTAATTCCTAAACAAAAAAAAAAAACACAAATTTGAATACCCATGGACATCTACTGCCAATGATTTATGAAGTGTTTTTGAATCCCTTCTTGATATAATTTCCTCTGTATAGCCCTCAATTTAATTATCTAACTTGGGATCTAGAGGCATTTCATGGTGATATTACAGATTTGATTCCAGACTGCTGCTATCACAATAAAGTGAGTCACATAAATTTTTTGGTTTCCCAGTGTATATAAAAGTTATGTTTACACTATACTATTGTATATAAAATGTGCAATAGCAGATGTCAAAAAAACCAATGTATATATCTTAATTTAAAAATACTTTATTGTTAAAAAGTGCTAACGATCATCTGAGCCCTCAGCAAGTCATCATCTTCTTTCTGGTGGAGTGTTTTGGCTCAACGTGACCGGCTGTTGACTGATCCAGTGGTGGTTGTTGAAGGGTGGGGTGGCTGTGGCAATTATGACAATGAAGTTTAAGCAGCATCGATTAACTCTTACTTTTACAAAAGTTTTCTTTGCAGCATGTGATGCTGTTTGAGAGCATTGTACTCACAGAACTTTTTTCAAAATTTGAGTCATCCTCTCAAGCCCTACTGCTACTTTATCAACTAAGTTTATGTAATATTTAAAATTCTTTGTTGTCACTTAAACAGGATTCACAGAATTGTCACCAGGAGTAGATTCCATTTCGAGAAGCTACTTTCTTGTTGATGGCCATACCGCCCTAAACGTGCCCGATCTTGTAAGAAACCATTTTTATTGATTCATAAGAAGCAATTCCTTATCCGTTCAAGTTTTTTCATGAGATTGCAGAAACTCAATCACGCCTTCAAGTTCCATTTCCAATTTCTATTTCTTTCGCTGCTTCCACCACATCTGGAGTTACTTCTCCAGCACCGAAATCTTGAACTCCCTCAAAGTCATCTGACAGCTGGAATCAACTTCTTCCAAACTCTTGTTAACCTTGACATTTTGACCTTCTTCCATGAATCAGAAATGCTGCTTTTTTAAAAACAATTTTATTTTTCATTTTTGTGGGTACATAGTAGGTGTATATATTTACAGGATATATGAGACATTTTGATAGATGACTAAAGTAATACAGTATTCATCACCTTAAGCATTTATCCTTTGTGTTACAAACAATCCAGTTATACTCTTAGTTACTTAAAAATGTATGATTCAACTATTATTGACTATATTCACCTTGTCGTTCTATCAAACACTGGATTTTATTCTTTCTATTTTTTATACCCATTAACCATCCTCATCACCCCTGCAGCCTCCACAAACCCTCCCAAGCTATGGTAACCACCTTTCTACTCTCTGTATGTTGCTATTCACTTGGGGTGGTGGCAAAATATTACAGAAAATATTTAGGGAAAGTTATAAATTAGTCTCAAACCTTTTGGAAGGCTGAAAGATTTTATTGGGGCAGACCAAAGGCAGCCGGCCCCTTAAGTTAGGGAGAGAGAGAGATGATCAAATGTCTTACCCCACACGTATTTGTCTCCAGTCTGTTTACTCATGTTAATTTTGTGCTGGGTGGTCTCTTGGGGAAGATCAAAGGGAATTACCTGTTAATCGCATTTACTCTGGGCTCTGGAACCTAAAACTTTTATCATTCCTATAACCACTCTTTTAACCATGTTAATTATCCACAAGTGTGTTAACTTAGAACCTCTGTTGTAAAATCTTGATGGAATAGAAGTGTGAATGGACAGAGGGTCTGAGTCGATTGGTTGCATTTTGCCCTCTGAAAGCAGTCAACGGCGATCCCTAGCCCACTTGAAACACTGTTTGGTGTGAGAGTACATTCATTCATCCCTCATTGAGTCAGGGTCTGCAGGTCAGACTTCTGCAGGTGGTGAGCAATGTCTCAGGTGGTGACCCTGACATCATCGAGGCCACCTCTATATCCATGAGTTCAGCCGTTTTAATTTTTAACTCACATGTAAGTGAAAACATGTTGAATGACAATAGAGAAAGTAGACATCTTTGTATTCCAGATCTTAGAGGAAAGGTTTTCAGTTTTCCCTTATTTAGTATGATGCTAGCTGTGGGTCTGTCACATGTGGCTTTTATTATGTTGAGCTATGTTCCTTCTATACTCAGATTTTGAGGGTTTTCATCAGGAGAGATTGAATTTTATCCAATACTCTTCAGCATCAATTGAAATGATCACATAACTTTTGTCTTTCATTCTGTTAATATGATGTACATATTGATTGTTTTGATAATGTTCAACCATCATTGCATCTCTCGGATAAATCCCTGGTCATGATGAATGATCTTTTTTAATGTATGGTTAAATTCAGTTTGCTAGTATTTTAATAAAGATTTTTTACATCAATGTTCATCAGCAATATTGATCTATAGTTTTCTTTCCTTTTTTTTTTAATGTGTCTTTTTCTGGTTTTGTTATCAGGGTAATACTAGCCTTGTAGAATGAGTTTGGAAGTATTCCCTCCTCCTCTATTTTTCAGAATAGATTGAATAGGATTGGTATTAGTTCCTCTTTAAACGTTTGGTAAGATTCAGCAGTGAAACCATCAGGTCCAGGACTTCTTTGCTGGGAGACTTTTTATTATGGCTTTAATCTTGTTACTTGCTACTGGTCTGCTTTTGGATTTCTTCATGGTTCAATCTTGGAAGGTTGCATGTGTCTAGGAAATCACCCATTTCTTCTAGGTTTTTAATTTACTGGCACATAGTTGCTCATAATAGCCTCTAATGATCCTTTGAATTTCTGTGGTATTGGTTGTAATCTCTCCTTTTTCATTCAGAGCTTCTCTCTGTTTTTCTTAGTCTGGCTAATGGTTTGTCAACTTAGTTTATCTTTCCAAAAAATAAACTTTTCATTTTTGTTGATTTTTTGGTATTGTTTTCTTCATTTCCATTTCATTTATTTCTGCTTTGAGCTCCTTTATTTATTCTACTAACATTGAGTTTGGTCTGCTCTTGCTTTTCTAGTTCTTTAAGATGCATTGTTAGGATATTTATTTGAAGATTTTCTTTTTGTATCTATAAACTTCCATCTTAGTACTGCTTTCACTGTATCCCGTAGGTTTTGGTATGTTGTGCTTCCATTATCATTTGTTTCAAGAAATTTTTCAATTTCCTTTTTAATCTCTTCATTGACTCACTAGTCATTCAGGAGCATATTGTTTAATTTCTATGTGTTTTGCATAGTTTCCAAAATTCCTTTTACTATTGATTTCTAGTTTTATTCCATTATGATCAGAGAAGATACTTAATATAATGTCACTTTTTTTTAATGTTTTAAGACTTGTTTTGTGGCCTAACATACGGTCTATCCTTGAGAATGATCCATGCGGTGGAGAGAAGAATATGAATTTTGTAGCTGTTGGATAAATGTTTGGTAAAATATCTATTAGGTCCATTTGGTCTGTAGTAAAGATTAAGTCTGGTGATTTTTATTGATTTTTTGTCTGGATGATCTGTCCAGTGCTAAAAGTGGCATGTCAAAGACTGCAGCTATTACTGTATTTGGGTTTATGTCTCTCTTTAGCTTCAGTAATATTTGCTCTATATATCTGGATACATGAGCATATATAGTGACAGAAAGGTAAAGAAAAAAATTAAATGCATATTATTATTATTTGAGACAGGGTCTCACTCTGTCACCCAGGATGGAGTGCAGTGGTGCAATCTCAGCTCACTGTCATGTCTGCCTCCCAGGTTCAAGAGATTCTCCCACCTCAGCCTCCTGAGTAGCTGGGACTATAGGAGCGCACAACCATGCCTGGGTAATTTATTTGTATTTTTAGTAGAGACAGGGTTTTGCCATGTTGAAGAGGCTGGTCTCAAATATATAAATGTATAGTATATGTTTATCTGGGTGGTCCAGTGTTGGGTGCATATATATTTACAAATGTTACAACCTCTGTTGTAGCCTCTGGCTGACTTAACCCCTTTTTCATGATATAATGACATTCTTTGTCTCTTTTAATGGTTTTTGTCTTGAAATCTATTTTGTCTGATGTAGGTATAGCTATTCCTGCTCTTTTTGCTTTGCATTTGCATAGAATATCTTTTTCCATGACTTTATTTTTAGTCTATGTGTGTTCAATTCTGCTATTAAGAGATACTGATATATTCTTCAGTCTGGTAACTGCATTTTTCAACTTTAAAAATGTCTGCTTGCATCCTTTTAATTATTACAATTTTTGTTAAATTTATCTGATATGATTCTGAATTCATTCTCTGTGTTATCTTAAATTTCCTTCCATTTCCTCATAACAATTTTTTTTTTTTTTTTTTTTTTTTAGACAGAGTCTCGCTCTGTCACCCAGGCTGGAGCGCAGTGTTGGGATATTGGCTCACTGCAACCTCCACCTTCTGGGTTCAAGCAATTCTCATGCTTCAGCCTCCTGAGCAGCACGGATTACATGCACGTTGCCACCATATCCAGCTAATTTTTGTATTTTTAGTAGAGACGGGGTTTCTCCATGTTTGCCAGGCTGGTCTCAAACTCCTGACCTTAGGTGATTCACCCACCTCAGCCTCCGAAAGTGCTGGAATTACAAATGTGAGCCACCGCACTCAGCCCAAACCAGCTATTTTGAATGATCTGTCTGAAAGTTCGCATATATCTATCTCTCCAGGATTGGTCCCTGGTGTCTTATTTATTGATGTCTGTTGGGTCAGGTCATGTTTTCCTGGATGGTCTTGATGCTTGCAGATGTTTGTTGGGGTCTTGGTATTGAAAAATTAGGTACTTATTGTAGCTGTACTCAGAGCTTGTTTGTATCTACCCTTCTTGGGAAGGTTTTCCAATTATTCAAAAGGACCTGGGTGTTGTGATCTAAGTTTTTAGTCACTGCAGTCAAATATGCATTAAGGTACCCCAAGCTCAGTAACACTGTGGTTCTTGCAGACTGATAGAGGAACCACCTTGGTGATCTTGGGTAAGAACTGGAAGAATTAGCTGGATTACCAGGCAGAGATTCTTGTTCTCTTCCCTTTTTTTCTCCCAAACAACCAGAGTCTCTTTCTCTGTGCTGAGCTGCCTAGTGCTGGGGGGAGGAGAGTCACAAGCACCCCTGTGGCTCCCCCACTACTACTGGGACTGTACTGAGTACTGAATTAGACCTGAAGCCAGCACAGCACTGACTCTCTCCCAAGGCCCACTGTAACCACTACTTGGCAACTGTCCATGTTTGCTCAAGGCCCCTGGACTCTACAATCAGCAGATGACAAAGCCATACAGGGCAGTGAGTTTCCTCTGGCCCAAGGTGATACAGTGATGCCAGGGCTTGGAGTTGGAAACCTCAGAAATCTACCTGGTGCTCTGTTCTACTGCAGATTTGCTGGTACCAAAACCACAAGAAAAGGTCCTTTCCACTCTTCCCTTCTCTAGCCCCAGGCTGAGAATCCCTCCCTATGCCCACCACCACAACAGGCCCATAGGGAATACTGCCAGGCCGTCACCGATGTTTACATTAGGACCAAGGGCTCTTCAACTCAGCTTGTGGTAAATGCTGCCAGGCCTGGAACTTACCCTTCAGGGCAGTGGGCTCCCCTCTAACACAAGGTAGGTCCAGAAATGCCATCCAAGAGCCAAGGCCTGGAACTGAGTATCCCTAGACCCTCTTTAGTCCCTTTCCCTGTTGTTGCTATACTAGTACCTAAGTTACAAAGTCCCCTTTATTCTTGCCTCTCTTTCTTGTAAGCAGAAGACTCTCCTCGTAGTCGCCACAGCTGTGAATGTCTAGGTCACACCTGAAGCCAGCATGTCTCCGAGTCTTACCCAAGGCCCACAGTGTGTCCTACCTGGTTACCCTGCTGATTATTCAGGGCTCATCGGCTTGTTAGGTAAGCAGATGATGGGTCCTGCCAGGACTAGGTCCCTTCCTTCCGTGCAGCAGCTTCTGGCCAAGGATGTGTCTAGAAATGCCTGGGAACTGGGGCATGGAACGAAGTCTTCATGGCTCTGCTCAGTGCCTTATATTACTGTAATTGAGTTGGTATCCAAGTTGTAAAACAAAGTCCTCTTTCCTCTTTCCTCAAGCAGAAGGAAAGGGTGTCTTTTGGAGCTGCAAGCTGTGTTGTCTGGGTTTAAGGGAGGATTGGCACAACAACTCCTTTAGCTGTCTTGGCTGGTGTGTCACTGTGTCATGTGCCCCCAAGTCCACTGGCTCCAAGCTCAGTACAGCACTAGGACCTGACTAGGAGTATAGTACTTGTGGCCTAGACAGCCTTTCAAATTGATGTAGGACCCCAGAGCACTTTAGCCCATGGTGGCAAGTGCTTGCCAAAACTCAGATTCTGTCTGCTGGGGTTGGAACTTCTCCTTTGGCTAGGATGCGTCTAAATGCTCCCTCTGTGGGCAACAGCTGAGTTGCCTGGTTTTGGCAACACTGAGCTCCAGTGCAATTCAGAGCAACTGCTAGGCTCTCCCTCCTTGATATGCAAAGATTCTCTCTCTGTGCCATGTGGCTGCCACTGAGGATAAGGAAGAAGTGGTGTGGGCAGTTCAAGGCTGTCTTTCCTATGCTCTTCACTGTCTCTTTCACAGTATGATGTTAAAATCAGGTATTGTGATTGCTCACCTGTTTTTTTTTTTTTTTTTTTTTCATTCCTATGAAGGTGCTTTCTTATGTAGATAGTTGTTCCACTTGGTGTTCCTGCAGGGAGATCCATCAGCGGAGAATTGTATTCGGCCATCTTGCTCTGCTTCCTCAGGTCAAATCATAAATGTTCTTATTGCCATTTGGAATGATGAATCCTTTTCATGGGGTTTTCCATTTACTTTGCCGAGATCCATTAAAGGACTCACTATCTATGGCAGCTATAGCCTCACAAAGTGTATTTCTTAAATAATAAGACTTGGAAGTTGAAATTATTCCTTGATCCATGGGTTACAGGATAGATATTGTGTCAGCAGGCATGAAAACAACATTAATCTTGTACATCTCCATCAGATATCCAGGGTAACTATGTGCATTATCAAGAGGCAGTCGTACTTTGAAAGAAAGCTTTTTTTTTGAGCAGTGGGTCTCAAAAGTGGGCTTAAAATATCTGTAAAAACTGCACTGTAAACACATATGGTGCCATCTAGGTTTTGTTGTTCTGTTTATAGAACACAGGCAGAGTAGTTTTGGCATAATTCTTCAAGGCCTTAGGATTTTCAGAATGGTGAATGAACACTGACTTTAAGTCACCAGCTCCATTGGCTCCTAAAAAGAGAGTCAGCCTTTTCTCTGAAGCTTTTGAGCCAGGCATTGACTTCTTTTAAGCTATAAAAGTTCTCAATGGTGTCTTCTTCCAATATGGGGCTGTTTCATCTACATGTAAAATCTCTTGTTTTGTGTAGTCACCTCCATCAATGATCTTAGCTAGATCGTCTGCATAACCTACTGCAGCTTCTACATCAGCACCTGCTGCTTCACCTTGCACTTTTATGTTATGGAGATGGTTTCTTTCCTTAAAATTCATGAACCAACCTCTGTCTGCTTCCAACTTTTCTTCCAATCTCTCAGCCTTCACAGAGAATTACGGTCTTGTTCCGGATTAGGCTTCAGCTTAAGGGAATGTTGTGGCTGGTTTGATCTTTTATTCAGAACACTCAGATTTTCTGTGTATCAGCAATAAGGATGTTTTGCTTTCTTTTCATTCATGCACTTACTATAGTATCACTTTTAATTTCCTTTTAGAACTTTTCCTTTGCATTCACAACCTGACTGGCACAAGAGGCCTAGTTTTTGGCCTGTTCCAGCTTTTGACATGTCTTCCTCACTAAGCTTAATCATATCTAGCCTTGGACTTAAAGTGAGAGACACGAGATTCTTTTCAATGGAACACTTAGAGGCCACTGTATAGTTATTGATTGGCCTAGTTTCAATATTGTTGTGTTTCAGCAAATAAGGAGGCCAGAGGAAAAGGAGAGAGATTGGGAACATCGCTGGTGAAGCAGTCGGAACACATGCTACATTTATCAGTTAAGCTTGCTGACATCTATGGGCACAGTGTGTGGTGCCACCAATTAAAAAGATCACACTAATTGCAGACAACCGTAACAAAGATAAGAGTAAAGAAAAGATTTGGATTATTGTGAGAATTACCAAAATTATGCTGTTGGAAAAACGGTGCTGGTGGACTTGTTCTATGCAATGTTGCCACAACCTTCAATTTGTAGGAAAAAAAAAATGGCAGTGCAAGGTGGCTCACATCTGTAATCCCAGCACTTTGGGAGGCCAAGGCGGGTGGATCAGGAGGTCAGGAGTTCAAGACCACCCTGGCCAAGATGGTGAAACCCTGCCTCTACTAAAAATACAAAAAGTAGCCAGCCGGGCATGGTGGAGGGTGCCTGTAATCCCAGATACTTGGGAGGCTGAGGCAGAGAACTGCTTGAACCTGGGAGGTGGAGGCTGTAGTGAGCCAGGAGCACACCACTACACTCCAGCCTGGGTGACAGAGTAAGGCTCTGACAAAAAAAAAAACAAAAACAAACAAAATCCCCACATAGTGTCTGTGGAACACACTGAAGCAAAGTGTAATAAAATGAGGTTTGCCCATACTTCATTTACTTCCACATAAGTTGATAAATTGCTAAGTTCTTCTGACAAAGTACGATTGCTTGCAGAATCTCTGCCATCTACTTATCATTTTATTGATTAAACAATTTTTTATCCTAAACTGAAATTTAATCACTGCATTGATCTTCTTAACTTTAGACTGACTTCATAAACCTCTAACTCATCCTTTCTTTTTGTCCTGAATTGCTGATCACACGGACAAAATATTTTTAAAAACAGACACCTAAATTTAACTTTCATTTTCAAACACTATAGAGTTGCTACGTTCCGTGATCTCTACTTATAATGCAATAGCTGAGAAGATCTATCGCTGTTACTACCAAATTTAAAATAATACACTGAACACATTTTCTGCAGGATCAGACTTTCTTTTTAAGTTACTAAAAACAGATTATGTACCCTGTCTTTTAGAGGAATGATTTAAGGAAAAAAATTTCATATAGTAACATTTGAATGAGTTGACATTAGTTTTTACAATACTTTGACCAATTACCAGTTTTGCAATTTGTACAACCAGCTGTTGTTTTTAGATTCCAGCTAGTTTTGTGTATAAATAGAGTATTTTATGTGCCTTTTCCCTCCCTTTATGTGTCGTTACACGGTAGAAAGGTTTCCAAAGGCAATGGCAATTAGCGGTGCTGTCTGAGGCTAACTTCCCAAGCAATTTAGGCAAACAAGATTTTAGCCTGAATTTTCCAGGTAATTGCCTTGTTTTGCTGCTAAGGGCAGTTTGGGGAAGAGTAGCAGGACTAGACTAAAATACATTTTTTAAATCTGCACACTCAATAGCAGCGTGTGTCTGTAACCATCATGTATTTTGGGAGATGAACAATGATGCCCCATGGCAACGATATTTGGCTGAAAGATCAAACCACCTAGGTGAATTAAATATGCAGCATTTCTGCTAATACTCCTAAACATATTCAATTGTTAAACCACTGGAAAGATTTTCCACTTTTCACTCCAATTTCTACCCCCACCCCCCAACTAGAGCATCATATTTGTATACGGATTTTTTTTTAAAAAGTATAACAACACCAGCACCAAAACCCCACTGTTTCAGACACACAGTATACCAACTCATTAAACGAGTCAGTGTGACAAAAAGAAAGCCTGTAGATTCAGGCAACCCAGGTATTTACTAACTTTGAAAAGTTATCAAACTTCCAGAAGCCTCAGTTTTCTAATCTGAAAAGAGGCAACAATATATGTTTTCATGAGCTTGTGCTCATGCCAACTGAGAAAACACCAGTACAGTCACAACCCCTAATAAATATGGCCATTCCTGCTTTGCAGAAGTTTTCTTTAATAATATTTATTTATTTATTTATTAGAGACAGGGTCTCACTCTGTTAGGATGGATGTAATGGTGAGATCATAGCTCACTGCAGCCTCAAACTCCTAAGTGATCCTCCTGCCTCAGCCTCCCCAGTAGCTAGGACTACAGGCAAGCACCACCACTCTGGTTAATTTTTAGATTTCTTCAGATATGAGGTGTTGCTGTGTTGCTAAGGCTGATCTCGAACTTCTGGTCTCAAATGATCTGCTTGCCTTGGTGTCCCAAAGTGCTGGGATTACGGGCATGATCCACCAGACCCGGCTTAATTATTTTTAATAAATTTATAATCACAGGTTTAAAATGTACTTTTTAATTTTTGTAAACATTGCACACTTCTGAATGTAATGTCTCAAGATAGTACTTACTCACTTTACATATATGATGTAAAATATACTACCTTTTAATTTTCCTAAGTCTGCCTTTTTTAAGTTTCAAATAATATCCTTAGATTTTATAATTGAAGAAAAAATTCTTATAGCCACACTTTTCATGATTTCATGATTTCTAGACCTCTTTAACAATTACCATCTCTTAAATGCTTGGGACTTCTTTGCCAAAGTGAGGCAGAAATCTTCTGATTAAAACCCAGGTCATTTAAGTATATGCAAAATTTTAATATAATTACCCTAGAACAATAATTTGCAAGTGATGGGGAACTCAAGGACATATTTAATTGGAAAGAAAAACATTTTTTAAAGGTGCTTTTGATATGATCAGCCTATTGCTCAGCAGAGAACCACTGTTTGGGTACTTCACTTGGCTACAAAGATGCAGAAATCTTACAGCCACTGAATTGTGTTGGTCTTTGTGAGCTCATACTGCAGGGAGCAGTCTGTATTAGCTACTGACTTGCTTCCAAGTACCATTTGAGGTGTGGATCAAATTCTTTGTTTATTTTTGAGATGAAGAAGTCTCGCTCTTGTCCCCCAGGCTGGAGTGCAATGGTATGATCCTGGCTCACCGCAACCTCTGCCTCCTGGGTTCAAGCAATTCTCCTGCCTCAGTCTCCTGAGTAGCTGAGATTACAGGCACCTGCTAACATGTCCGGTTAATTTTTGTATTTTTAGTAGTGACAGGGTTTCACCATGTTGGCCAGGCTGGTCTCAAACTCCTAACCTTAGGTGATCCACCAGCCCCCACCTCCCAAAGTGCTGGGATTACAAGTTTGAGCCAGGGAGCCTGGCTTGATCATATTCTTTAAGTAGTTAGAGCCCTGAGTAATTTAAAAATTTTATGTCTCTATGCAGTCACTGAGATAAGCTATTTTTCCCCCTTTCCTTGCATAATGGTCTAGAGGGCAGGGTGTGTTCCTCTGAGGGTCACTGTCTGCAGATTTTTCAAGCTGTTGATCCTTTTTTTTTTCTTCTATTAGACTGGATTCTTCTGGTAGAATGACTCCCCAGTGTGAATGCTTTAAAAAGATGACTTTATTGCTCTTGACTCAGCTTTTAAATATCTTTTAATGCAATTTAAATTTTCATTTGCTTCCTCAAAGTAATGCATAAACTAGTCTACAATGTTACCAACTGTAATAAATCAGCAATACAAGGTTTACCAGAGTTGCCTGTAAGGACAGGCAACTTATGTCATATACTAAGATCTTGTATCTGCATGTAGATAACCTAGGGGTTTGACTGGATTATGGCCCCAGAGACATTCTTCCAGCAGAGGCACACAGATAGGTGGCGGTAAACATCTCCGTTCAGTGATTTACCTTGCAACGCATTTGTTCTGCATGGAGATCTTCATGGTGATCCGGTAAAGACTGGGAAAGCTTCTTTTTGAAAGTTCGTAGTTTCTCCAGGGAATCTGCGATTCCTTTCTCACATTTTTCCCAGTCCTATCACGGGGGGAAAAAAAAATAGCATGGACATTTTTTTTTGATGTAGGAAATTGGAGGAAAAAAGAAAAAAAAAAGAAACCCTCCTTCATTCCCAGAGAAAATGAAAGTTACACTGATGGCAGAGAGCGGCGGCTCATGCCTATAATCCCAGCACTTTGGGAGGCCAAGTCAGGTGGATCACCTGAGGTCAGGAGTTTGTAAACAGCATGGCCAACATGGTGATACCTTGTCTCTACTAAAAACGCACAAATTAGCCAGGCATTGTGACAGGTGCCTATGATCCTAGCTACTCAGGAGGCTGAGGCAGGAGAATTGCTTGAACCTGGGAGGCAGAGGTTTCAGTGAGCCGCGATCATACCACTGCACTCCAACCTGGGTGAGAGAGCAAGACTCCATCTCAAAAAATAAAAAAAAAGAAAGTTACATTGATGAACAATATGAAGGTACACCCACAGCCACTGCCAGGGGAGGCAGCACACTGTTGCCATCAGAACAGCTGAATTCAAAACTGACTCTGTTACTTACCTGTGTGGCTTTAAGCACATAATGCTCTGTTTCCATTTTCTCCTTGAAAATAGAAAAAATACAAACTCTCCACATTTATTGGAGGCCAAAGGAAGCAATGGGTATCAAGGCATCAAGCACAATTACCAAAATATTATGGGTACCAAAAATGTTATCTAAATCCAAATCTATCTGCAGAGGTAGGACTATCATCTCAGTACCTTGTCTCTTTCTTAACCCCATTCACAATTGCACCCAATGTCCACTCTCTTCTAAATGTACCACGAGGGATTAAAAAAAAGAGGATATGGAATCTCTTACAGAAAGAGTAACACACACTACAAAAGCATGGCATTTTTGACTGGCTTTATCTTGTCAATTCTGAAACATATGTAGCAAAGGATTAAATGTGTAATACATTAAAAACCCATATAAATTAAGATGTAGAATAAGAGCGATAATGCATAATTTAAGAAATCTATATCTAAAATACCAAGCAGTGATAAGTGCTCTGGAGAGGAATATGGCAGGGCAGGTGGTAGAGATTGGCAGTATAGAATGAGGTAGATCTCTATGTACTGACAAAAGGAAACATCTATTGTGTGGTTATGTTTTGAAAGATTACACAGCAAGCTGGTTTAATGACGGTTAAACAATTAGGTGCGGTGGTACATGCCTGTAATCCCAGTTACTCGAGAGGCTGACGCATAAGAATCGCTTGAACCCAGGAGGTGGAGGCGGCAGTGAGCCAAGACTGCACCACAGCACTCCAGCCTGGGTGACAGAGTAAGACTCTTGTCTCAAAACACACACACACAAAAGAAGACAGGAGAATTTGGATGGTAGGGTAAGGGAAATTTCATTTTTTACTCTTCATATTTCAATTATTACCTAATTTTGAAAAATCAGACACATGTAATTTTTTTGTAATAAAAGAGTAGAATGTTTTTAAATGACAGAAACAACAGTGGAGCTTTATTTTTTTTATAGCACGTTATCTACACATTATCTCAAATCCGGTGTCTTAGTGCCAGTGAAAATTAAATTTGACTAACCAAGTCTCCTTCGTTTTGTTCAACACTGTCCATTTGTCACACTGTCCAATCCAGGCCTTCCTGCTACCCACTCATCTCCCCAGTGGCTACTCCCTACACCATGAACTACAGAATTCCAAAGTCAGACAATGAGAATCACGGTTAGAATCCTTTTTAGTAGTCAATATGGAGTCAAATCGCATTTCATCTTCCATCACAAAATAACTTTCATTATCAACAGTCTTTTCTTACCTGGACTCTTCCTACTTCTGACACCTTAGTTGTAGCATAACAACCCACTGGTGTTATTACCACGACTAATTTCTGGAAGCAGTATTGAGTAAAGTGTCTCCTTAATATGTCTTTATCAAAAAATGAACTGAGAGTTTGACACAAGTCTCATTTCTCTTTAAAATTCCTTCATCGAACTTCTTAGAGTGCATAGCCACATTCCCTCTTCCCAGTTACCAGAAAAAAAAAATCATTAAAAAAAATTTGTCCATCAGGGACAGATTTGTTCAAATTCTCCTTTATTTTAAAATATCTTTGTTTCCTCAGGCTACAGTTAGCTCATCAATGCTAACCATAGTGAGGGTAGACAAAAAGATTCTCTTTCTGCTTAAACAATATTCTCAATAAAACTATCAAACACCCTGAAATCTATCAGCATGCAATTGATAAAAGTTTATTGATCTAAAAGAGATAAGTTCATGACAGGCACTGTAGCTCACACCTGTAATCCCAGCACTTTGGGAGGCTGAGGTGGGCAGATCACTTGAGGCCAGGAGTCAGGACCAGCCTGGCCAACATAGCGAAAACTCACTTCTACTAAAAATAAAAAATAAGCTAGGTGCGGTGGTACATGCCTGTAATCCCAGCAGCTTGAGAGGCTGATGCACAAGAATCGCTTGAACCCAGGAGGTGGAGGCGGCAGTGAGCCAAGATTGTACCACAACACTCCAGCCTGGGTAACAGAGTAAGATTCTGTCTCAGAAAACAAACAAACAAAAATCAGCTTCTTACTTTTCATAACAAAATTAAGCGATGATAGTGAAGAAGGTGAACATAGAGGGCATGGAATTATAATGCCTATTTTTGGCATACTTACTAAGAGTATTAAAAGCTAAATATAGATAAGTATTAAAGCTGTGGTGAAAAATACACTAAAAATGAGGCTATAGAAACACTGAAATTTAGATTTATAAATTCCTTCTTAGGGAAACAGGATGTAGTGTGAAGAGTCAAAATAAAATAAACTTTAACAAGAAGAGAAGAAGAATTCCTCTTTCCAAGGATGACTTAGATTCTGAATCTATAACCAAGTTCTTTTACAACATGAATTATAAGAAAATAAGTTAATGTCATGGGCCTGCAAATATCTTCTAAAGTGGATGCTTTATATACCAACAAACAGACAGATAAGCAAAGCAAATGGAGTGGCTTACACATCATGCCTTATTAAGCCTTGGAAACATCTCCAAAAATCACAACACAAATTAAAAAAGAAATGATTAACGTGTTCTCTACAGGATGAGTTACAATGTTTTAAATCCCTTCCTAAAAGCAAAAGGAAGAAAAAGAACCCATCATATTACATTACTGATGAATTGTGCTTTGTGTAAATAATAGTTCTTTATAGCTGTTCAGTGGCATTTTTGATGGATTGCTTCCTTCACAGAAGACAACATATTATTAAATAAAATTCCAAAGAATAAATCCAATGGTGATGCACACTTTAAGCATTAAAAAAAGCAAAATCTGTTCTACTAACTTTAGAGTCATTATCTTTGATCCAAACATGTGATAGGCTAAATTTATTAGATACCATCATTCAAGCGTTGGTGATTATCAACATATATAGGACCATAGCATTTAGCTGCCTTTACATTTAAAGATCATCATAACACCAACCACAGTAATTACTATCATTCATTTAGTGCTCACTATGAGCCAGGTAAGGTACCACATGATTCACTATCATTATTTCATTAAATCCTCACAATGGTCACAGGACAAGGTGAAATTATATACCTACTCTACAGATGAGGAAACCTGAGGCTTAGATAGGCTAAGTTAACAGGTCACTTGGTTTACTATGATTTTAACTTGCGATTATCTTATTTTAGAGCGCCTGTCCTTTTTAAAATGCTCATTTAATTATGCATTATACACGCAATTGGACAGTGAGAGAGAAAAGTAGGAGGTCCAGATAAATCTACATTTTCCAAAACTCACTGTGTGATCCAGCAGGGGGCACGTCAAGAGGTAAAGAGGCTTCCTCAAAGCAATCGAGGCTGAATGAACTTCACCAGGTTAAGAAGGACCTGATGTGGTGAATTGAGTACCTGCATCCAACTAAGGGCTTAATACACCTCCTGGAGATTTTAGCTCGTGGCAACTCGCTTAGATCAGCTAAGATAAATCAAGAGTATCTTTCTGGGTTGGTTTTTCCCTTCTATAAAAGAAGAGATATCAATCTTGAAAACCACTTTAGAGTCTCAGATTAGGGAGTGGAACCTATCCTTTGAATTTCTGTATGGATTTATAAAGTCATCACATGGCTAAGCCTTCGCACTGGCCATTAATCAGAATTCACAGCTTAGTCTTATTAGGCTTTACTTTGTTGGGAGATTTTTCTGAAAAATGAAATGCTGAAAATTGGGAAACTTTTCCGGTTTGCACAAGATGAGACAAAGTCTTAAATAAAACACAGAGGATAAAATACTGCAGGGTATTATTTGATGATCTCTGTATTATTTGATTTGCAGAATAACAATGGGAGGAAGTAGTACGATGATTAAAAGTAGTTTTGGTTCTTTTTTTCTAACTGAACTTACTTTCAACAAGAAGGCTAGTTTTTTCTTCTGTTCCTCCAGTCGCATGCTGGCTGACTTCCATTTCTCTTGGATCTCAGTGAGTTCGGCCTGCAAGGCAGCCTCAGCTCCACTGTCCGCCGAGAGAAGAAGTTGCTTACCAGCCTCCACAGTCAGGATGTAGCTGCCTTGCTGCCGCAGGAAAACCTTTTCTTTGAACTGAAAAAAAAAAAAAAAAAAAAAAAAACATAGCTTTTTATTTTCTGATTCTTTCCTTCATTGTTTCCTTCCTATAAGCATTTTTAAATGCCCCTAACTTTGAGCATACATAGCTAGCATGCCCTCCTTCATCCAGCTACCATTTACTGTGGTCGTGCTTTGTGCATGGAGGCACTGGTGAATAAATGAGTGAGAATACAATGGAGACAGGCTTAGTTTCTGTCCGCAAGGTAAATACAATCGATGCAATAAGACAACCACTCTCTAAGATTGATGAACAGGAATACAGAGGAACACCTGATCCAGTAGGGGGCACATCAAGAGGCAGAGAGGCTTCCTCAAAGCAGTCAAGGCTGAATGAACTTCACCAGATTCAGAAGGATCTGGTGCGGTGAAATGAGTATGTTGAGAAGTGGAAGAGAGGACAGCTTCTCACAGAGAAAAGAGGATGGGCACATTCACTTTGTGAGAAAAATATGATAAATTCAGAAAACTGAATGTAGTTTTCAGTGGCTAGAGTGTGGAAGGCATGGGAGACAGTGGCAGGAGTGAGACCAGACAATATCTTGCAGAAATTTGGTTTTTCTTTTTTCTTTCCTTCTTTCTTTTTTTTTTTTTTTTTTTTTTTTTTTGACAGAGCAAATTTCGCTCCGTGGCCCAGGCTGGAATGCTGTGGTGTGATCTTGGCTCACTGCAACCTCTGCCTCCCAGGTTCAAGCAATTCTCCTGCCTCAGCCTACAGAGTAGCTGGGGACTACAGGCACGGACCACCATGCTTGGCTAATTCTTGTAGAGATGGGGTTTCACCATGTTAGCCACGCTGGTCTTGAACTCCTGACCTCGTGATCCAACCGCCTCAGCCTCCCGAAGTGCTGGGATTACAGGCATGATGAAATTTGTTTTTTATACTAAAAGTGACTGGGGTTCACAAAGAATGTTGATGTTTGGATTAAAGTTTTAATAAAAGCACTCAGCAATCAAGTAAAAGTAGAATGGAAGAAGGGTTAGTGTTGGATATACTAAGACAGATTAGGAAACTATTGTCTACCTGGGCTAGAAATCATGAGCACATAACTAAGGCAGTGGCAGCAGGGATGTAGAGTCGGGGAGATTAGATAAGAGGGTGATAGACAAGGAGAAGTATAGCTCTTAAATGATTCTAGGGTTCCTAGGCTAATGACACTTCCTGGATGTGTGATGGAAAAATAATAGTTGGTCCTGAGATCACAGGTTCTGCTGGGACCCACAGGGTACAAGGCATCTGTGATGCCAACAGACATAAATCCAAAATGTGGTTGGATGCATGAGTCAAAAGTTCAGCAGGCTGGCTGGGCACAGTGGCTCACACTTGTAATCCCAGCAAATTGGGAGGCTGAAGAGGGTGGATCACAAAATCAGGAGTTCGAGACCAGCTTGACCAACAAAAATACAAAAATTAGCTGTGTGTGATGGTGCATCCCTATAATCCCAGCTACTTGGGAGGCTGAGGCAGGAGAATCACTTGAACCCGGGAGGCAGAGGTTGTGGTAAGCTGAGATTGCACTACTGCACTCCAATAGAGTGATGGAATGAGTGACAGAGTGAGACTCCATCTCAAAAAAAAAAAAAAAAAGTTCAGTAGGAAAATAGGACCAGAAGATACCAATATGCTCCTTCTCTGCTGGTAGGGGGCAGCTGAAGTCATGTCTGTGAATGAGGGCTCCCAGAGAAATTTGAAGGAGAAAGGAACTAAAGAACAATGACTTTAAAGGAAGAGGAGCCCATTGGATACTCCTGGAAGGACTGACTAGAATGACAGGAGGTAACTGTCTAAGGTGCTAGCAGCCCGAAGGTAAAGGGCAACCTGGAAATGAAGAACTCAAACAGGCCAGGGCTTCCTGCCTTCTTTGGAGTACTTAAGCTACATGTTTAAAGTGCTCAAGAATAAAACGTATGCAAGCAACATGAAGTTTTCCTTTCTTTGCCCTTAGCTTTTCATGCCTGCTAGGATTTAGTGAGCTGCGGGAGGCCATAGAGCCTTTGTGAGAGGCTGGGGCTTACTATCATTTCAGCATTCGATATGGGCTTCATAATTGAATCATTTTGTACATTTCTGTTGACATTTGAGAACAATGTTTGTCCCAGTTGCAATGTCACTCTAGAGTCCTTTTGCAAAACCAAGGCTAAGGTAAAAGTGAGCGGTGGAAATATCTAAGAGGCGTGAGAACACTGTTTTGCATCTTACCTGCACTTCATCAAAGAGAGTCCTTGCTTGTTGCAGTGGTATAGGAACACTTCCGAGACCACTCATGGGGAGGTAGGACACTTCAACCAACCATTTACGAAGCTTTTCTGCCATCTCCCTGTAGCGTTGCCACTGGCGAATCTGGCTGTCAATGATCCCCCGCCTCTGCTGGGCCCTGCGAATCACTCCTTGCCACTGATTACTGAGGAGTGTCAATTTCAGGTTGAATTCATCCCTAGTGCAGAATTATGTGGTTAAAACAACACTTTTATCTTGGATGCAGTTACATAATCGGCCAGTGTATACATTGTCGACAACCCTATTCTATGGTGGTGGTTTTCAAATAATATGCCTTGATCTACTATTGGGTTACTGGGTTTATTGCAATTAATGCTTAAAATTAAACTACCTGTGTTTGCAAATGGTGAATGTTTTCATGTCTCAGCATAGGTTGAAGACAAATCTACAGTGAGGTCATCGTCCTTCACTCTCTCCCTGACAGCATGACAGGGGAGGAGCGGACACCTGCAGATGCAACGGGAAGAGCTGCAAATCTTGGGCAACCCCACAGCAACGTGTGCAGGCTGTGATGGTAATGGCATCTTGTGGGCCACACAGCAGGAAAACGTGTGGAACAAAGCTTATGTAGAACCTTTGTCATCAGTTAGGATCATAAGTCACTTGAATAAAATTACGTAATTTAAAAAGATTTTTAAAAACTGTATTCCATAAACTCTCTCTGTACTCCCTCACAATAAACATCCCCAACCTTTAGCAAATCATTTCACACTTTCATCTAAATTATCTCTTCTACATTGTAGGCTGACTTCACTTCATTCTCAGAAAGATGAAAACGAATTATCATAGTCTGTATAAATGTCATTAATATATTTAGAAATAATAAATTTTACTTAAGATTTCTCAAGTTCAGGCTAAAGAATCTCAGATCTTCTAATATGTTCCTACCTCTCTGTTTTCTAGCTTTAAAAATATATAGGTAGTTCTTTATTAAGTTTTATTTAATATTTAACTTGTGGCTCTAGAACTGGCTAGTAAGGGTTTGTCCCGCATCAAACAGAATTGAGTTTTTATGTAGATTACAGTGTTATTCACACGTAACGTGCAAGTAACATTGCACTTTAATACTAAATACTAAATGCTTGCATTTATCTATTATAATAGTATTGCTTTTCTTCCTCAGATATGCTCTCTTCTTCTCTTGAGGGTAGCATCAACTTTGAATTAGACTTACTATTCTGGACTTGTGTCTTCTTGAAACTTCCTGTTATCCAGAAACACTATAAACTTTGATTTTGTAACAAAATATGCTGTTAGTCCTAAAAACTTATTTAATGACTCAACTTAAACAAAACATGAACAATACACAGTCAATATTAACAAAATGAGTATTAAAAATAAAATATACTATATAAAGCCCCTGCAAGAAATTTTGTATGCCCTCTCATTTTAAAAACAAATCCATATGGGCCAGGTGTGGTGGCTCACACCTGTAATCCCAGCACCCTGGGAGGCTGAGGTGATGGATCACCTGAGGTCAGGAGTTCAAGACCACTCATGGGGAGGTAGTATACTTCCTTTTGTACTTTTAATAGAGAGGGTGAAATTCTGTCTCTATTAAAAATACAAAAATTGCCGGGCATGGTGGTGCATGCCTGTAATCCCAGCTACTCAGGAGGCGGAGGTTGCAGTGAACCAAGATAGGGCCACTTCACTCCAGCCTGGGTGAAAGATTAAAACTCTGTCTCAAAAAAAAAAAAAAGTCCATATGATAGCTACTTAGATTTTGATGATGTCTTCTGTTTTTGAAAGGAAATTCTGATGTATCTAATCAATTGCTGTAGCATTCAAATGTGATGGATTAGGCTCATGATGACACCCTAAAAGTTACAAGCATCTGTCATCTCAGAAAATATGCAACTCCAGGACTTGAGAATACCGTACAGTGTTGCTTTCCCTAGCAGGGAACTATCCAAGACCTCTTAGGGTTCCCCACACTCTCCTGGTACAACCAAGCTGTCCCGAACTACCTGCCAGCATGAAGAATTACTTAAAACATGACATTGTTCCCTGTGCTAAACTTGACGCTCTAAAACACATAACTCATAAATTAACTTTCAGAACACAACACACTTGTAATCTAGGGTCTTCTTATTGTCAGTAGGTTCTAATCTGATATTTTTCCCTTCAACTTTCAAAATTCTTTATCAAGTCTAACCTCCCATTTTTATCTCTTTGGTATATTTTCCCTAAATGTTTTTATTTAAAATTTAATCGATGCTGGCTTGCATGTATTTAATTTTTATTTTACTTAATGACTTAAACATTTATAATGTTGTTATAGAGCTGGATAAGAAATGATAAAAGCAAAAGACAAAAGTTAATTGTATTTGAATTTGTTTTATTTTCAAGGCCTTAAATTCTCAGGAAAGCTCACATTTAAGTTTGTCTTTCTTAGAATAGAATAAATACGATATCACATTTTGTTGTTCCAAACTTAACCATGAATATCTTTCATGTACTTCCAAAGAAATAACCACTTAAAACTGAAATTGCTTCTACAACATTAAAGACAAAACTCTCAATAAAAGTAATTTATTTTCTATTTTTTGAAAAAACATCAAGTTAACTGTAGTCACTACATATGTAACAAAACACATAAGACTAATACTCCAAATATCACCACGGAAAGTAGATCAGATAAAGTAAATATTGTTCCTGGGAAATGTAAATATCATATGAAATTGTCAATTCACATGCCATAAATCTGGGGAGAAGCTGCATTTTTACCTCTGCATTTTTAATAAAGGAATAATTTGCTATTGAATGAAGAGGAAGAAAGATTTCAGGTGTCATGTAATCTGATTTAAGGTAGAAAACCAGTTTCAAACACAGAGGAATTCTCATGGCATGAGTAAGCTGGCTGGCAAGATCCAGTACTGACTGAAAACCAGACACGGGCTCCAGGCCTGATTCTGTTGCTATTTAGTTCTGTGACCTTGGTCACATCAGTTCATATTTGTGGATTTCAGGTTTTTCATCTACAAGTAAGAGAGATGGGCTAGTGATCGCTATGCTCCTTTTACAAAAAATAATTCTGTAATTGCATGAGAATATTAGATGCATCTGTTTACAAACCATTGATAGGTCACTGATATGGTTCATGCTGATCTATTCATTGATTCCATTCCCTACAGATGACTAGTGAAGGTTGGCTAGGTGATTTCCAATTACTCTATGCCCTTCATATAATATAATAGCAGTTCTCTAAAAAGATTCAATACTCAGTCATTTCAGAGATTGAGACAAGCCTCTCCTCCAATTACTGAGGCTCCACTGCAGTTCAATTGCCTCAGGAAGATTGGATATATGCCCTCTAATCTGCTCATTAAAAAGAAAATGACTAATTTACTGGAATCTTTCTTTATAATAATTTATCAAAGATCCTACCTGTCATCAACTTGACCTTGTTCTAGAAGACGCTGCCCATCAATAATGATTGAGTGTAAAATCTGCTGACGACTGAACATCTCGGCTTGAAACAACTATAATTTTAAAAAAAAGGAGAACATACTTTAGAGTTCCTAATTTTAGTGACCGGTTCTCTGATAACTTTCCAAATAGTCTCGTTTTAGCGAGACTATGAAAGTGACCTCCAGCTGAATCAGAAAATGTGTGAAATCCTACAGTTTAGGAATAATTTGTTTTTAAATCATCAATTAAGATGTACTCAAAGATAAAGTTTAGTGTTTGGTTTACAAAAACTAGATGACTAAAAGTAGAATTATATCTCTCTTCTTTCTTTTGAAAATACCTAATAAAGTAAGTTAATGCACAATTTGTTTTCTGGTTTATTTTGTGTCCAAAATATGGTCCATATTCAAGACAGAGAATAGCTTAGGACCTTTAAAGAAGTCAAAGAAAAAACAATAGCCCAGTTTTTTTTTCCTGGTCTTTTAAAACTCATTGTTTCTAAAATTTAATTAGGTTAATAAAGTTGTTTGACTATTTTCAAAACTCAACAGGAGGTCCTTTGAATTATTTGTTTTCTAAACAGCTTTATTGAGCAACAATTCACATACCACACAATTCATTCATTTAAAATGTTCAATTTAGGAACGTTTATTATATTTACAGACTTTACAATCATTACCATGGTCAATTTTAGAATTTTCATCACCCCAAAAAGAAACTCTATCCTCATTTAGCAATCATTTCCCCATTTCTTCCCAATCCTCCAGCCTTCAGCAATGACTAATTTATTTTATGTCTCTATGGATTACTTATTCTGGACATTTCATATAAATGGAATTTTGCAATCTGTGGTCTTCTGTGACTGGCTTCTTCCCCTTGGCATAATGTTTCCAAGGTTCATACATGTTGCAGCATATATCAGTAACTTACTCCTTTTTGTTGTGACTAGTATTCTATTACATAGACATCACATTTTATTTACCCATTTATCAGTTGATGGACATTTTGGTTGTTTCCATGATTTGACTATTATGACTAATGCTCCTATAAACAACGTACCTATACAAGATTTTGTGTGGACACATATTTTCATTTATCTCAAGATAATATTGATTGTGGTAATGGTTGTAAAGTCTGTAAATATTATAAAAATTAATTTGCTCACTCTTAGTCCTTATATTGCTATTTATTGGTGTAACTAAGTTGGTATGTGTGTTTATGAATTATATGCACATGGAGAGAGAGGTCTTACTTAAAAGCAAAGAAAAGCTTAATTCAGAATTTTTAAAATAGAGAATTTAAAGACATCTAAGGTATTTTTAAATCCAGTTTTATTGAGTTGACCAATGATGAAATAATAGAAAAACACTACAATGAGATTGCATCTCACACCCACAAGGATGACTAAAAGAAAAAATAACAAATGTTGCTGAGTGTATAAAGAAACTGGAACCCTAAGACATTGCTGATGGGAATGTAAAATGGTGTAGCTGCCTTGGAAAACAGTTAACATAGAGTTACCATATAGAGTTACATAGAGTTAAATAAAGTAATTGCATAATAAAGTAATTCCACTCCTAGCTAAGGACTAAGAGTGGGCAAATTAATTAATTTTCTTTTTATATATAGTTCTTCCCACTCTCTGTTTCTTAAGAAATAATTAGAATGCAATTTAATCAAGAGGTATACCTGGAAACATATGACAGCGTGAATTCCTGGTATAAAATTCAAATATGCTTTTTGAAGAACACAAAAATTTTAAAGACTTTTAATCAAAGCATAGTCTCTTAAGCAGTTGACCTTGACAATATTAAAGTTGTCTCTAACCTAATTTGAAAACTGCCTATCTATACACTTTCCATCAACTTTGCCTGCTTCGAGTAAGGAGCCTTTAATCACAATTCTGGCACTATATGAGGAACTGAAGGTTGACATGTGCATATAACCAACCATGGAGCAGCCAGTAGGACCACATTTTCATAATTAAGTCATCAAAACCTCAAGCTTAAGAAATAAGGCAAAATGATGCATGCATTTGGATACTCAGTGCAAAGGGCCCGATTTTAGTTCTTTCACGTAGCGTTTTGTAGCATCTTCCAAAGGCCTAAAAATTTCTTATTACCCCCAAATCTACTGATATAACTTACCTCATGTGCTCTCTGCTGTTCCAAAAGATGCTGATAATTTCCTGAAATCTCTACTGCTAACTTTTGCTCCGTTTGAACTAGGAATTCCATCCATGTTTCACATTTTTCCAAGAAAGTCTGATGTTGTAGCAAAAATGACTGTAACTTGCTGAAAGAACAAAGGTCAAGGAACGATGGTTATTTTGCTGCTTATTCTCATATTTCTAGTATATACAACTAGATTAAATAATCTCTGTGCTCAATTCTAATTGGACCACCAAAAAGCTTTCATGTTAGGTGGTAAAATTCTTTTAAAAAAGACAAAAGAGACCAGGTGCAGTGGTTCATGCCTATAATCTCAGCACTTTGAGAGGCCAAGGTTGGCAGATCACCTGAGGCCAGGAGTTTGAGACCAGCCTGGTCAAACGGTGAAACCCCGTCTCTACTGAAAATACAAAAATTAGCCAGGTGTGATGGTGTGTGCCTGTAATCCCAGCTACTTGGGGGGCTGAGACACGAGAATCACTTGAATCCGGGAGGCAGAGGTTGCAGTGAGCCAAGACTGCACCTCTGCACTCCAGCCTGAGTGACAGGAGTGAAACTCTGTCTCAAAAAAAAAGAAAGAAAATTGAAAAAATGTGAAATTTTAAAACATACCTTTTTAAAAATGATAAAAGTTATGTCTATCCTTTAATATATTCTTAGATGTTCTCATTTAAAAGAGTTTTCTGATTAAAGCACTATTTAGTACATTAAACATGAGAAATTACAATTTGAATTGACCACTTTTAGTTCAAATTTTGTCAGTGTTATGGGAAAGATAAGAATTTATAAATATACACAAATTATGCACTTATATTCTATTGATACATTGGTGCTATGGTTTGAATGCGTCCCTTCCAGAATTCAGATGTTTAAACGTAATGGTGAATGTTGGTAGTATTCTGAGGTGGAGCCTTTACAAGGTGATTAGACCTGGAGGACTCCGCCTTTGTGACTGGGATTGAGGGTCTTATAAAAGAGGATTCACGATCCTTGAGGAATTGCCACACTGTCTTTCACAATGGCTGAACTAATTTACACTCCCATCAACAGTGTAAAAGTGTTCCTATTTCTCCACATCCTCTCCAGAATCTGTTGTCTCCAGATTTTTTAATGATTGCCATTCTAACTGGCATGAGATGGTATCTCAATGTGGTTTTGATTTGCATTTCTCTAATGACCAGTGATGATGAGCATTTTTCACGTTTGTTGGCTGTATAAATTTCTTCTTTTGAGAAGTATCTGTTCATATCCTTTGCCCATTTTTTGATGGGGTTGTTTTCTTCTTGTAAATTTGTTTAAGTTCTTTGTAGATTCTGGTTATTACTCCTTTGTCAGATGGGTAGATTGCAAAAATTTTTTCACATTCTGTTGGTTGCCGGTTCACTCTAATGATTGGTTCTTTTGCTGTGCAGAAACTCTTAAGTTTAATTAGATACAGAAATACCATTTGCCCCAGCAATCCCATTACTAGGTATATATCCAAAAGATTATAAATTGTTCTATTATAAAGACACGTGCACACAAATGTTCATTTCGGCACTGCTTATAATAGCAAAGACTTGGAACCAACCCAAATGCCATCAATGATAGACTGGATAAAGAAAATGCAGCACATATACACCATGGAATACTATGTAATAATAAAAAAGGATGAGTTTATGTCCTTTGCAGGAACATGGATGAAGCTGGAAACCATCATTCTTAGCAAACTGACACAAGAACAGAAAACCAAACACAGCTTATTCTCATAAGTAGGTGTTGAACAATCAGAACACATGGACACAGAAAGGGGAACATCACACACTGGGGCCTGTTGTGGGGTGGGGGAGCTAGGGGAGGGATAACAAGAGGTCCGGGGAATAGGGAGGGATAACATTAGGAGAAACCTAATGTAGGTGACCGGGGGATGGATGCAGCAAACAACCATGGCATGCGTATACCTATTCAACAATCCTGCAAGATCTGCACATGTACCCCAGAATTTAAAGTATAACAACAAAAAAGAGCGTTCAGCACTGTTGCCCTTCTACCTTCCACTGCGTGTGCCCCTCCGCTCCTGAAGGTAGCAAAAAGGTGCCATCTTGAAAGCAGAGAGCATCCCTCACCAGACAACTGAATCTGCTAGCACCTTGACTGTGGAATTCCCAGTATCCAGAACTGTGAGCCTCTCATACATTTCTGTTCTTTATAAATTACGCATTCTGTGGTATTTTGATAATAGCAGCACAAACCAGACTAAGACAATTGGAGCAACCAAGGCATCTCTTGTTTACTCTACCTGAATCTTTCTGTCGTCTGAGAGGAGATCAGAGACCAGTGGCGGTTCAGATTCTGCATCCTTTTGATTTCCTTATCATTCAAGGGTAACCTATATCCAAGCTCATTTAGACGGTCTAAATCTGGAGCCATGCTGCTGAATTTTAACATCTGTCCCTAGAAGCAAGATTTAAAAGTAGGCTTAGCATCATGGTCAAAAAAGGCAAAGCTTTTTCAAAGTGCACAGTGAATTTCAGGAAGAAGCTGGTCTTTGGTCTAGTGGCCTCTGCATTTCGAGGCCACATACTTACAATATCTACAGGTACAAATAAAAAAAAGCCAAATCTCCTCTTCAGTCTACACTGCTGCTGCTGCTGCTGCTATTGCTACTCAAGCTACTCATTATCCTTTATTGACTGTTTACATGCATTATATTTTTACTTGGTATATTATATTATTTACTTGTATGGATTATACACACAAGTGTATTATTTAGTTGATTTACATACGTTACTCGATTTTTATTACATATATTTACATTATATTACATATACTATTTACTTGATTTATTTACTCATGTAATTATATTATATATATTATATTACTTATTTGATTTATTTACTCATGTGTAATTCCTGATAGAACTGACAAAGGATAAAAATTATGCTGATAAATAAAAGGCCTTACTTCTTACTATTTATGTTTAATTTGTTCATGCTAATTTCCTCCTTTATTATTCACAACAAATAAAAGTTATAACAGTGAGAGCTAACATTTATTGAGCATTTACTATGAATCAAGCATTGTTAAAGAGCTTTACAAGCAATAACTCATTTTATCCACAAAACAATCACGTAAGTCATGCTGCGCTTCCCTCTTCACAAGGGAGGAAAGGGAGGCACAGAAAGTAAGTAAAAGTTCTCCAGGCCACCCAGCCAGCAAATGGAAGAACAGGGTAAACAAACCTTGTTGGGTTCCTGCCAGAGGAAATACAATCTCACTTGAGCTCTGACGTGACCACACATTGCCTTAAGAGTAGTTTGGGGTCCCTGACGCCCCACCCCAGAACTGGTGAGGGTGAGACTCAACCAAAACAGCGATCTATTCTTTCAGATCTCTCCCCTCCCTTCAAACACAGGACCAAGTTGTTAGTTCTGGTTTTCCCACGGGCATTCTTATCTCCATCTAGGAAATTGATTACAGGAAGGAGAAAATGTCAGACCACCTTTGGCTATGTGCGTGTCTTCTCTTTGCATGCTCTGCAAAAGACCATGCTTTCTAAAGAAAGAATAAATCTCAAGTATTGAAACTAAAATATAACTAAAAATGGCATATCGTCCATGGGTAGACATCAGCAATGAACAAAATTGACATGACACAGTCTTTCACCTCATGGCACTTTCAGGGATTAAGATACTGTTCCAGTATCGCAAGTGTAACACTAGTCCCCTACTCACAGGAATGTAATTAAATGACGTGATAGAGCATGGAAGAAAAACCACAGAGTGCTATGAAAATGTGTCACTGGGGAGCCTGGCCCTGGACAGACAGTGGAGACTTTCCTAAGAGAGTGACATTAGACAAAAGGACCAGGATTTACTTTTTTTAATGAGGAATACGCTGACGAGGACAAGAAAAAAATCCAGAGAGAGGAAACGTCACGTGCACAGACATTGGGAAGCACGGTGGCACCCGAGTGGCTGGAGGGGGAGATGGGCAGTGGTGCAACAGAATGAGATCCTCAGGAAAGGTAAAAACAACATGGTGCCCTGATAAGGCACATGGTCTTTTCCCTAAGAGCAGTGGGAACCCTTGAAGATTTTAACCAAGGGAATAATATGATAAAATGTTCACATCTGTTGTATTATTTTGCTTACTTTACTGAACATTTAAAATCATTCACAACCGGCCAGCGTTGTGGCTTACACCTGTAATCCCAGCACTTTGGGAGGCCAAGGTGGGAGGATCACAAGGTTAGGAGTTCAAGATCAGCTTGGCCAATATAGTGAAACCTCATCTCTACTGAAAATACAAAAATTAGCTGGGCGTGGTGGTGGGTGCCTGTAGAATCAGCTACTCAGGAGGCAGAGGCAGGAAAATTGCTTCAAACTGGGAGGCAGAGGTTGCAGTGAGATGAGATCATGTCACTGCACTCTCGTCTGGGCAACAGAGCGAGACTCTGTCTCAAAAAAAAAATCATTTACAATTAAGTAAAATCCTTTGTTTTTTCTTTTTAAAAATTATTAAATTACTTTTGACTAACAAATTATAATCATATATATTTATGGAGTATGATATGATGCTTTCATATAATGTAGAATGATTAAATCAAGCTAATTAAGTAAAACTCTAAAAAAAAGGAAGAAATCATTCTGACAGCCAGGGGGAGGGGAGGTTGGGTGGGTGGATATGGATGTGTGGGAGGCCACTGTAGTGTCCGAGGGAGATAAGAGTAGCTTGAGCTAGGAGTAGAAGATGTTAGAAACAGAGATGAGAGGTTCAAAAGTTAATAGGGAGGTGATGGACTGGTCACAGGAACATGGAGAGGGACCAGCAGTGGAAAGAAGGAGGAGTGAGGTGGTTTCCAGGAGTGAGCTGGGAAATCAGCCTGTGAACACTGCCAGCACACAGTCCACTGTTTGCCAGAGAAAGTCTCACTGGGAGCTCACTCGAAAGAAAGAGTGAGTCTACATCAGCTTTGAGTTTCCCTTAAATTTTGAAAATAGGGCTGGGTGTGGTTGCTCATGCCTATAATCCCAGTACTTTGGGAGGCCAAGGCAGGTAGATCACCTGAGGTCAGGTGATCAGTTCAAGACCGGCCTGGCCAACATGGTGAAACCTCATCTCTTCTAAAAATACAAAAAATAGCCAGGCATGGTGGCATGCACCTATAATCCCAGCTACTTGGGAGGCTGAGGCAGGAGAATCACTTGAACCCAGAAAGTGGAGGTTGCAGTGAGCCAAGATTGCGTCACTGCACTCCAGCCTGGGAAACAGAATAAGACTCCATCTCAAAAAAAAAAAAAAAAAAAAGAGAGATTTGAAGACGGATGGTAAAAAATCTGGGACTCAGATTTAAACACACTTACCTTAAGTTCTTCCATCCTTTCCTGGATGGTGGAGAGGTCAGATGAGTGGCTAGGGTCCTGCCCTTGTAGTATTTCTTCAGCTTCCACTATCCAGGCCTCCAAAGCTTCTAAACTCTTGGCAAAGGTTTCATAATCAAGAACTCCAGCCTTTTTTTTCACAAAAGAAATTAAGAAATTGGTATTTTAGTAAAAAAAAATAATCAGTATTTGAATAAAGCCTACTAAAAGGGCAAGTGAATGTTAAAATTATTTTTCATATTCTTGTATCAAATTGCCATTTTCAAGACATCATTCCTAAAAATAATGCCTGTAATCCCAGGCTTTAACAATTTAAATCTTCTTTATGTAATTTTTCTAAAAACTAGAATTATTTCTACACACCACTAGTCAATAACAATTAAAATTATCCTTTAAATATATGATCAAACAATGGATCTAAAAAGTCTTCTGATTCTTGTCAAAGTCTAAGTTATAAAAACATGAGTATTCATATTAAAATTGCTTCATGCTTATTAGTCTAACAGACCACAGAGGCAGGCATTGGTTCAGGGTCTTGCATCTTAAATTGATTTTTAAATTACTTTGTAGAAAACAGTGTAAAACTTCCACCTTCATCACCCCATCAGAACTTTCAAATTTGTTTACTTATTATTTTAGTCTTGAATGAGGCATTGTTGCAACGACAAGGAATTTTTTTCCTGTGTTTGCACCCAGATATTAGAGAACACCCCATTTATAGAAGATACTGAATAGGAGCTCTGTACCTGTAACGCGGTCTGTTGTTTGCAGAGAGCCTGCTCTAGGGCACACAAGTGTTGACTCAAAGAGAGTTGGTCCGATTGAATGGCTGATGCTGCTGAAGCATCCACTTGCTGCTTGAGTTGCTCTCCCAGCTCATGCAGAACGAAGAGGGAATCTTTAACTGTGCCTAGTCCTTTGAGGAGGTCCTATAAAAGGTGGAAATAAGCCCACTGTGAAGCACATTTATATTCCTTATCATAAACAGCAGTTGGCAAAGGGCGACGCATCTAGGAACACACAATTCCTGCTGATCAAATTATTATGTGACATAACGTTCACCTGTGGAAAAATGATCAAGTATTGAATCCAATTTTTTAAAAGGCTATGCATAATAATATTTTAAATATGTATTATATACATATAACATATAGCTATATATATGATGACTCTTCTGTTAGTAAAAGCTATGTAGGCTCATTATAGGACCTTGGGGAAATGCGGAAAAACATATATAAACAAACAAACAAACAAAGCCATGATCCAAGAGTCAAGCCAATAACTGAAAATATTTTGGAAGTTTTTTTCCTACCTCTTGAGGTAATTTATATCAAATTGAAAACAAAATGTTTTATTTTTCCTTTTTCTATTATTATTATACACACCAGGCATCTGTCAGTGGTATCTTCTATATGTGTGATCACATTATTGCAAGTACAACAACCTCCTATCTCAGCAAGATACAGAACCCAGTGATGATTTGGGGGAGCAGGGGGTAAGAGTAGTCTGTATTCCCATTCTTTTCTAAGGCATCTCTTAGCCTCCACTTTGTGGAACCCTCTTACAGGTTAAAAAACACAAGCCATTGGAAATTCCTTATTTCTGCTTTCTACCCTGTTATTAAGAGATAACAGGTGACTGCTTCTTCTACCTGTTGCCGGTGTCCACCCAGTCATGCTACACCTCGGCAGTGACTTCTGTGACAGAAAGGAAAACAAAGGGCTGCTGAGCTTGATACAGATAACAGACAAGGTGTATTTCAGTTCAGGAGTATTGAAAATGACAGCTCTTGTATATATAAATTATGTGGATGAAAAAAGCACCATATCATCTTTATTTTAAAATATCCATCTCAGCCAGGCGCAGTTGCTCATGCCTGTAATCCCAGCACTTTGGGAGGTGGATCATGAGGTCAGGAGTTCGAGATCATCCTGACCAATATGGTGAAATTCCGTCTCTACTAAAAATAAAAAAAAATAGCCAGGCATGGTGGCAGCTGCCTCTAATCCCAGCTACTCAGGAGGCTGAGGCCTGAGAATCACTTGAATCCAGGAGGTGGGGGTTGCAGTGAGCCAAGGTCACACTGTGGCACACCAGCCCGGGCAACAGGGCCAGACTCTTGTCTCAACAACAACAAAAAAATCCATCTCTAGCTTTAAAGTGGTTGTTCAGGTTGAAGGTATTAGAATAGATCAAACTTTTATTTATAAGGTTTTTGTAGCTTGCCTAATTCTAATAAACTGATTTGGAAAAGTTTATAAAAAGATCCTTATAACAAGCTCATAAAAATAAAGACCAATAAGGACAAATAGTAAGAGCCATCTAATGGTTGAAACAAGAGAAGAGCTGTTCCTTAAACCCTTAAGTAGGTTATTGGCAGCTATAGTGAAAAACAGAATTATTAAAAAGGTATTAAAAGAAGTATACCAGTACATCAGCAGAGAAAGACTTCTTTCTTCCATTAATATCTTAGATAAAACTATTGTGCAGATGCTTACATAGGAGATAATGAATGTAAATGGACAATACATAGAACATTATTCCCCATATGATTATGTCTTACATTGACCATCCCCTAGAACTTTCACACTGACTAAATTCCACTAGGAGAAATGGGAAAACAACTCATTTTAAAAAATGAAACAATGGGAAGAAATCTCTTAATCTGACGCATGTGCACCTGTGTTCTGAAAATCAGGTAGGCTCTTTGATGCTAATGCAATTATTTTTAGATAACTGTCTCATACAGAGAGACATACCAAAGCTTACACAGACCAAAAACTAAACTTCAGCAGTCTAAGAAGGGCATGTCAGGAAAACGAGATAGCTCCTGAACGTACGTTGCAATCTTGAATCCACGTAGCAACCTCATCATCGGCGATATCCTTGTTTGTGGCTGCCTTCAAGAGCTCATTGGTTCTATCCTCCTGCTGCTGAACCGTTGAAGAGCACTGTTTGGAGTAGTCCTTGTATCTTTGCCAAAGCTGAAGTAGGGCCTTGCTGGAGTGTAGCTGCTCAGCAATCTCCTCCAGCAAGTTATTCCATCTGGAGGTAATAACCAACACTCATAAGCAGATTACCACCTCTCACCAAATGTTGATATTTGCTATTTTATTTTTCATGATCCTAGTTCATGTGAATATAGACATACTCATTTCTAGTTAACATAATAAAAATGAATGTTTCATAAGTCACTGTTTCAAGGTAGGTAATGAGGATTATGGCAATCTTTGGGTTTGCCATCAAAGGACAGGATGGAAAGCAGAAACAGGAACAATCATAAATCGTTCTATTATAATGACGCATGCACATATATGTTCATGACAGCACTGTTTACAATAGCAAAGACTTGGAACCAACTCAAATGCCCATCAATGATAGACTGGATAAAGAAAATGTGGCACATATACACCATGGAATACTATGCAGCCATAAAAAAGGATGAGTTCATGTCTTTTGCAGGGATGTGGATGAACCTGGAAACTCATAAATGCGTGTTGAACAATGAGAACACATGGACACAGGGAGGGGAACATCACACACTGGAGTCTGTCTTTGGGTGAGGGGGCTAAGGGAGTGATAGCAGGGGGTGGGGAAGTTGGGAAGGGATAACATTAGGAGAAATACCTAATGTAGGTGAAGAGGGGATGGAGGCAGCAAGCCACCATGGCATGTGTATATCTATGTAACAGTCCTGCAAGATCTGCACATGTACCCCAGAACTTAAAGTATAAAAAAATTGTATTTTCAAACTACTTACAAAAAGAAAATAAAAGAACAACAGTTCGAATTCTTTCTAAATCTCTTGACTACATTTATTTATCCTTAAATTCATTTTGTGAACGTGAACTTTAAAGGAACAGAAACTATGTAGCTCAAATTCAAAATGTCACTAAGTTTTATTTCTATCCTTATTAATAAGAAGGCTGTGATATAAATAGTGGGAGAAGTTAACATACACCATACCTCATGTTGACTTCTTTCAGTGTATTGGTAAGAGTTTCTGTCACAGGTGGCTGACACTCTTTTAATAGTTGGTTGGTGACAGAGCCGAATTTCTGTAAGCTTGTTTCCTGTTTCTCTAGATCATCTTGAAGATTCTGTCCAAAAAAAGTCCCACAAAAGACAAAGACATGACAGATCTGAATCGTAATATGCAAATTTAAAATGAATGTGTATATGATTTCCTAACTATGTACATAGATATATGTAAACCAGGCATGACTTAACACCAGTGCTTTACAGCTTTCTTTAAATCATCGTTTATTCTCTTTTTTAGGATTTTGTTATTTTGGCTATCAGAAGAGGTTCTTAGCAATGAAGCCTTCTTCTACTGGTATTTGAATTCTGCTGGAAAAGCTCACGTAGAGTGCCCTTGTTCATCGTCTGGTAGGAAGCCACAGCAAGGGCATATGTAATGTTATCTGCCAAACTGTGGATCTCTTTGATACTCAAAGCCAAAGCCAGGTCTATTTTATTACATACCTAGTATGTGATAACTAGATATGTAATATCCTAGTATGTAATACTAGTACGTAATACCCTAGCATGTAATACCTAGTATGTAATAAAATAGAGTGCTTCTACCACAAACTCCCAATGATGAAAACTCTAACAAGGCACAGCTTTGTCAAGTTTTATCTCTGGGTGTTCTTCCTTGCCTAGAATTAGTTTTAATTAAAAACAAAAGATTTTTAATGGACAAATAATAATTGTATGTATTTGCAGCATACGATACAATGTTTTGATATATGTTTACATTTTGAAATGAATTAAGTTAATTAACATATCATTACCTCACATACTTATCCATTTTTGTCTAGCAAAGTTGAACTCATAGAAGTAAAGAGTAGAATGGTAGTTATCAGAGCATGAGACAAGGGATTAGATGGGGAAAAGGAAGATGTTGATCAAAAGGTACACAGTTTCAGTTAGACAGGAGGGATAAGCTTTAGTGATCCACTGTGCAGAATGGACACTATAATTAATAACAATGCATTGAATACATTGTATATGTCAAGACTGCTTAAAGTAAAGAATATCTATCAGACAGGTTTGGCATTTTCTACCAAGCCTATCTAAATAGTCTTCTACCAAGGACCAGTAAGGGAACTGAAAGAAAGTTGTTTCCTTGGAAATGGTGCTGAGGTAATAGACTCAATTCTTCCTAAAACTCCACAAATGAAGTAGGCTACAAAAATCAATTACTATTTAACACCAATATCTGATACCTTCAAATGAAAATAATCAAGGAAAAGAGATTCTTAATCCTTTCAGGTCTTAAGACAGTTTTTGCAAGTATTAAACATAACACATGTTAAATTAAAAAGCACTTCTAACCTCCTCAAAGTTGTTAGAGGTGCTTTTAAATTACTATTCTCAAAAGAAGTTTTAGTCATCCTTAGTATCTGTAACAATTTAAGGGTTAAGGAATTATACAGAGAAATTTTGTCCTTCCTCTTTCTCACACCCCTGTAAAAAAGATATTTCCTTAAGAAAGTCAGCCGGGCACGCTGGCTCATGCCTGTACTTTGAGAGGCCGAGGTGGGTGGATCATGAGGTCAGGAGTTCAAGAATAGCGTGGCCAAGATGGTGAAACCCCATCTCTACTAAAAATACAAAAATTAGCCGGGCATGGTGGCATGCACCTGTAATCCCAGCTACCAGGGAGGCTGAGGCAGAGAATCGCTTAAATACGAGAGGTGGAGGTTGCAGTGAGCCAAGATCTCGCCATTACACTCTAGCCTGGGTGACAGAGTGAGATTCTGTCTCAAAAAAAGAATGAATAAATGAATGAATGAATGAATGAATGAATGAATGAAAGTCTAAGTCTGTGGTCAGCAACACAGAAGCTTTGATTGGCCGGCCAGGGAGGTGGACTAGATATTAGCAGGGCACATGCTGGTCTCTTGTTGGCCTCTCGTCCCTAGGGGCTTGCCCTGCCCATCCCATAGTCTGTGTTCTTTAGCCAAGAAGAAAGAGCAGTGACAGGTGAGGGTGGCCCAGTGCACAGGGGACTGGGGGCAGCAGCAATTTGCGGGCCGTGACCTGAGACAGGAAAGTGTGCTATGTTGAAGACAAACATCAGGGATATCATTCTAGATGGACGCAATGACAAACGACCCACAGGAAACCAAGCAGTAAGTGCTAGAAAGGAAGATTCTGTGGACACGCCGGATAGGCCACTGATAGTATACTGAATGGAAGCAACTGAATGGTTTAAACATTTACCACTTTTTCCGTTTTTCTCTGTTTTCATTTGAACATTCCTTAGAACATGCTTGGAGATGCAGGACAAGAAGGGAAAAGGAAGACAAAAGGCAGTGACATCGAGTCAAAGAGGTTGAGTTGGGCATAAAATCATTGCATAAAATACATTGTGAATATTTTTTACAACAAGATCTTGAAAACCATTTAGTTATATACCGGCTAATCCAGAATTTGGCACACACAGGCAAGTTTGCTTAAGTTACAATAACGCAGATAAAATTAATTTTAAAGATCTTAAAAAATAATTAAATGAAAACAACATATGGCAATGTTTCGGGATGATGTTTCCGTTTGCTCATTTTTCAGTTTTCTCAAATTACAAAGAAGATTAAGGATGTGTTAAATTACTTCCTCACCTGAAGATTGTCTACCTGAACTTGCACAGCTTCTAAGGAGCCAGTGAGCAGACGGAATCGGGAAAGAGAATATCTGGCCTCCATGAGGTAACTGTTTATCTCGTCAAAAGCTGCTTTGTGATTACTCCATTGGTCAAGCACTGATTTCAACAGTATCTGTAACTGTCCAACCTTTTGGAAAGACAAACACTGCTTATAATTTCATAATATCTAGAATGATGGAATATATATTCAATTGATGGGAAAATATTACGATCTAAGAACTTCATCACGGTTTCAGGTACCATAAACAAACTAAAACTAAATAAAAATATTTAAAATGTAAAATGTATCAACTTTGAAATTTATGCCTTTCACACTTTTAAATACTCAGTTCTAAGTGGAAACGTTTAAAAGGGTAACTGATATATATACATACTTTTTCAAGTCACAAGAGGTTGATACTTTTAATAAAACAGTTTAAAAATTGTATTAAATGAGTGTTTCATACGGATTAACTCATTTAATCCTCATAAGGAATTTAGGCGATAGGTATAATCATTATCCCCATTTTATAGATGAGGAAACTGAGACACTAAGAGGTAATGAAAATTACTCAAGATTATACTGTTAGAATGTGAGAGATCTCAATTTGATTCCAGGTAGTCAGGTCCCAGAAAATGAAATTTATCTAGATCTATATCAATACCCATATCTAACTCACATGTGTGTGTATATGCGTGCATGCACACACACACACACACACACACACACACACAGACACTGAAATAATTAAAACAAAACATCTAAGATAGTCTTTCCTCATACTTATTTATCTCTATCAGAAAAGTGTTTAGTTGGTCTGTATCACTTAGATACAGATATCCACCGTGTATATCTTTCCCCAGGCAGGAGACAGATGTTTGAGAATTATCTAACACCATGGGAATGGATGAGATTATTAAGAGAGTAATGTTTAAAATAAAGGCTTATTCTAGAAAACACCAGAAACTAGACTTAAAAAAAAAAAAAGAGGTTAATGAAGTGGACTTAAAAGTACAAAGTGGCCAGGTGTGGTGGCTCATGTCTGTAATCCCAGCACTTTGGGAGGCTGAGGCAGGCGGATCACCTGAGGTTGGGAGTTCGATACCAGCCTGACCAACGTGGGGAAATCCTATCTCTACCAAAAATACAAAATTAGCTGGGCATGGTGGTGCATGCCTGTAGTCCCAGCTATTCAGGAGGCTGAGGCAGGAGAATCACTTGAACCCAGGAGGCAGACGTTGTGGAGAGCCGAGATCATGCCATTGCACTCCAGCCTGAGCAACAAGAGTAAGCCGGGCGCGGTGGCTCAAGCCTGTAATCCCAGCACTTTGGGAGGCCAAGGCGGGTGGATCACGAGGTCAAGAGATCGAGACCATCCTGGTCAACATGGTGAAACCCCGTCTCTACTAAAAATACAAAAAAATTAGCTGGGCATGGTGGCGTGTGCCTGTAATCCCAGCTACTCAGGAGGTTGAGGCAGGAGAATTGCCTGAGCCCAGGAGGCAGAGGTTGCGGTGAGCTGAGATCGCGCCATTGCACTCCAGCCTGGGTAACAAGAGTGAAACTCTGTCTCAAAAAAAAAAAAAAAAAAAAAAAAAAAAAAAAAAAAAAAAGAGTAAAACTCCATCTCAAAAAAAAAAAGGGGGTACAAAGTCATAATGCATAGATTCAATTTACTCCGTTACTTTAGGAAAACCAAAACCCAGAGTTTGGACAGTGCTGGCAAACACAGTCTTGGAGCTGGCTCTCTGTGAGCAATATTACCATGTGATCTAAATTCGCCCAGGTTTGGCCCAGTTCTCGCAGTGTGCTCATGACAGCGCCAGAGACGTCTTCTTTCTTGTTCTGAATCAAAGCAAGTCCATTCTGCTCAATTTTCTCTACTTCTTTTTCTTTTGCTTTAATCAAATCTTCCAGATCCTGAAAGATTTAAAAAATAGTCACTTTAAATTGTTCTATTATGAAACTCTGGGGTGCACTGAAATTGAGCCATTACAGTTTCATGTCCTAAAAATCTCTTACTGATCCAAAAAGCGTTCTCTCTTTTAGAAGAGGTACTCTACGGAAGCACTTCTTTTTATTCTCAAACGCAAAAAAAAAAAGTCATCTTTTTACACATAGCAAATTAGTCTGACTTTAAAAAGTACAATTTGATAATCTACCAGGTAAGGAGATGGTACTACGTAACTTTCTCAAGAGGTTGTGAGGAAAGAAATACATGTCAGAAACCGTAATATTACTTATATTATTAAGTTCATATATGTTAGTATTCAAAAAGTTGCACTGCCTACCCCATAGTAAGAAACGTGATAGGATGCAAGTCTGGGCCCCAGTATCTGAGATTTAGTCACATTTCTACTACCATAAAGCTGAGTCACTTTGGGTAGGTGAGAAATTTCTCCTGGGTCTCAGTTTCTTCAGATAGGAAATCAGCAGACTGATTTCAAATGGGAAAACTTCATCTCTATGGCCTTCTCTGTCTAAAATACTCTGAATTCTATGTAATTCTGAAAGGTATTGGGCTTCTTTGATGAATCAAATCCTCATTTTCTTTGGGATGTGCATTCATAATATAAGTATAAAATGTTCAAGAATGAAAAGCAAAATGAAACAAATTATCTGGAGCTCATACTGAACCTGTATCATAACCTATTTTAATGCTATCCAAAAATTTGAGAAGCCCAGTGAAACAGGCTGAGACTGCTATCAACATTTTACAAATAAATAAATTGAAGATCAAGTCATCCAACCTGTCTTGGGTCAAATAGCTGGTAAGGGCCAGAGTGTGGATTAGAACCCAGTCTTTTGAGCCTATGGACTCCCAGCCTGATGCCAGAAGGGAGTCATCTGAACCTCAAACTGTGGAGGGAATATAAATCCCATATTGGAGTGACGTGACAAGCCAGGCATTAAGGCATGGTTACAGTCCCATATTCAGAAGTATACCCTCAGAACTAAAAATAGATTTGTAGTTCTTGCAGATTAGAATGGAGTAAATTCCAAAATACTTTAACTCTGGCTAATACATCAATTGTATAAAAAATATTTTCATCCTTCTCATGATCCAAACATGGGCATTAAGATTGGAATTAGGTAGTGCTGCTGCTAAGGTGTTAATGAGGAGTCCAGTCTCTGCTATATTAATGTCATGACTCTTTTAAAATTATTTTGCCTTTTATTTCTGTTTTTATTGTGGTTCAACCTGTTAATCTGTCTCTACCTCATTTTGAAAATAGAAATAATGAGACATTTTCTGCTTACTCCAAAGGGATAAAATTAGATAGATATATATATATAATATATTTTAAGCTGTCAAAAACTAGCTAAATGTAAGATATTATTTTATTTGGCCATTTGGGAATGTGCCATGCTTCAGTGCAAATTTATTGATTTTTCTCTATTGAATTCTCATGAAGCTATTTTTATCTTGGTGAATTAGTTAAACTCATGCATTTGGCAGCTTAAAGAGATCATTTTTGTTTTTGATATTCTTCTCTTATTTCCACTCTGTAATTTTGTCAATATTTGACAGCTTTGATAATTACCAGAGAATAAATATAGTGATTACTGAGGTTACAGCTCCTTTGTGTCGTATAGAAAATATAATTAATTTACTATTTAGGATTTTCTATTTCTGTAAAGAGATTAAAAGACCAGAAACATTCTTTCCAATATGTTTTTAATATGATTCTAAAATTCAACCACTAGAAATTAAGTTTATCCTCATTTTTCTACAATGTTAACTTTTTCTCAGTGAGCAATATTAAATGAATGTTCCATTGATTACACACTACTTCAAACATGTGCTTCACATATAGCTCGGTATAAGAGCAAAATCCAGGAGGGAAACAGGGCTGTAATATATATTTTGTTTAAAAAAAAAAAAAAAAAAAGGTGTGTTTCCGTTGCTTAATTCAAAGACGATTCTGTTTCTGATCAAAAAGGGGAAAGATCAAACCTACCATTTTTAAAGATAATAAAACATTCTTAACTTGGATTAATTCATAAATATCAGTTTTATGTTGGTTTAAATTAATAAATCACGTCTAAAAGACTGGGAAAATACTCAAGATTTTTAAGACAAAATAAAGCTGGAATCCTGTCACCAATTTAAGTATACTGGCTTGAATTTCACACTTTGGTCCAAAAAAGCAATTTATCAAAAATGAGAATTGTATCAAGACTTGTAGTATAGCCAAATAGAACCTGCCAGTTAGGCCATTGTGATTTACATGTGATGTCCCAAAATAATTACATGAGCTACTTTCATTTTGTCTTTTGTTTCAAAGAAATGGCTTTTCATTTGAAATCATGAATTGGCATCAATACAAAGTTCCTTAAACCACACTTCAAGCTTTCCCACCTGACACTGTCTGTCTGACCTGACCCTCCGAAAGACTAAAACTTAGGTCCTACAGGCAGCAAACCATGGTCAAGCTGCTGCTGTATTTTCCAGATGGTAAGGGATCTCCCTGTTAAACAGAAGACAAGAACAGGAAAAGAAACAAAATGGAAAATGGCAGAAAAAGCTATGTTAAACCGAAAATACTAAGAAAGAGAAAAAGATACTAAGAGAGAAAAAGCAAAGTATGGAGGAAAAGAAGTGAGGAAAAAAAAAAGAAAATGCAAATGATATTAATGTAGAATTTTAGTGTTTCCACAGTAAAGTTTATCAGAGCCTTGCAACCAGAAGGCACTCACTTTGCTAACTGTAATACTCAGAATGACCTTTGAAAATCAGTGGAAATATTTTAACTTAGGAACTCAGCAAAAGGTATGACATTTTGTGCTCAAAAATAAGAAGCTGAAACTCCAGCTTACTTGTAGATTTTAGAATTTATAGCCTAAATTAGAAATTCTACTGGCCTCTGGAAAATGGAAAACGCAATCAGACTAGCTGATGCTTCTTCATCTTCAATCTTCAAGCACCCATTTTCTGACGTGAGGTGTTTTCGTTTAAATTAAAAAAATTTTTAATTATTATTATTTTAAGGTATTTCTTTATATGATGTTTTCCTTTATCAATTTTATGCAGTCTCAAAATTGTAATCCATTAGGTAGGGAGCCAGCACTGTTCTTCCCTTTCAGAAGAAATCAGTTTTGATTAAGTGCTTAAATATATCCCTCTTTATATGTGTTCCAAACAGAAAACATGCTGATTGGAAGAGGGATCATTACCAAAGTCCTTTCTTTCTGAAACCCAGAATAGAAAAACAAGATTTGCAGAGAGAAGCTTTTCTGTAGAATTACTTCACTGTTGAGTTTTTAATTGTTTTTAGGAAACACTGTAAGAGAACTGTCACCATCTGTAACATAGTAAGAATTCATGAATTATTTTCAAAAATCTTATTACAGCATTAACTGCAATAGCTCATTTTTCTTTTGGGTACACAGGAAGACCTAGGGAAAGACTGTGTGTCCCTGAGTCACTGAAAAACATCTGAAATGTTACTGCTTGACCTGAACCTTCAATCCTTCTCCCTCACAGTAGAGCAAGCACACTCTGTGTACTTCCCCATGTGACAAAATAGGAAATAAATGAATACTTTCTATTAATTAATAGGGTATTGATTAATAATAATTAATAATTAATAGTCTGTTGTGAAGCGCTTGCTCAGAGGAAGTGAATGGGAATCCAACCAAGCCTCTAGTGCTAACTTCCATTTATAGGAAATATGGAGGAAAGAAGAATAAATCAAACAACATTATAAGGACATTCATAAGTCAGTCCTGAACATGGCACCCATCAGCAGCTTCTGTGACAGGTTAACAGTCTTAACAAAATATTCAAAGGACTTCAGATATCTAATAAGCAAATATATCATATGGATATTGTTTGCATCCTAATTTTGAATGTTAACTTAAAAAGACATTTTAAAGACAACTGAGGAAATAAGATTATGGGTTGAACATGAAATAATTATTAAACTTTTGGTGGTGATAATACTACGGATGCATTAAGAAAATGTCTGTTTTTCAAAGATAAATTGTAGTATGTAAGAATAAAGCAACATGATGTCTGGTATTTGTATTTACTGTGAAATCTATTTTTTTTTAAAGTTTTTTTTTTTTTTTTTTGGAAACAGGGTCTCGCTTTGTCACTCAGGCTGGAGTACAACAGTGCAAACACAGCTCACTGCAGCCTTGATCTCCTGAAGCTAAGCAATCCTCCCTTCTCAGCCCCCTGAGTAGCTGGGATTACAGGTGCAGTACTACCACATCTGACTGATCTTTTATAGTTTTTTGGAGAGGTAGGGTTTCACCATGTTGCCCAGGCTGCAAATCTTGATAATTATTAAATCTGATGCTTGTTATATAGCATTTACAGCATTTCTCTCTATTTGTGAGTATGTTTGAAAATTTTCATAATTTCAAGTTTTTAAAAACAAGTGAAGAAATCTAATGTAAAAAAAACTATAAACTCACAGAATCAAAAAAAATTGTTACTAAGTGCAACTTTAAAAAAAAATATTTAACTTGAAACTCTCAAGGCCTACAAACACATTAGCATATGGCATGAAATTGTGAGATGGTGTGTGTTAGCCACTTGGACAAGTTACCTGACAGTCTTTCAGTGCATTTTGAACAGAAGCCTGATCTCCAATTCGATGCTGTTGTTTTAGTCTTTTTTCCTGGGTTTCAAACCATGTTTTCAGACACTGTACATTATTTTCATATTCTGACCAAGATTCCAATAAGCTTTCCAATAGCTGGATCTGAATAAACACAATAAAATGAAATTTGCAACTTTATTTTAATAAAATCAAATCATTGGCATGTTAATTACTCTAGCCTGTATTTCCTACAAATTAAGAATTCTTAAATACAGTTCTTTGTATATATGATTTAAAACAGGGGTGTCTAATCTTTTGGCTTTCCTGGGCCACACTGGAAGAAGAATTGTCTTGAGCCACACATGAAATAAACTAACACTAACAGTAGCTGATGATCTAAAAAAAAAAAAAAAAATTGTAAAATAAATCTCATAATGTTTTAAGAAAGTTTACAAATTTGTGTTGGGCCACATTCAAAACTGTCCTGGGCTGCATGTGGTCCACAGGCTGGACAAGCTTCATCTAAAAAATGAATTTCATAAAGTATGAATCACTGACTATTACTTATTGGGAAGCAAGAAAGGACTAAAGTCAACTTGAAGTAAAGGTAAAAGAAATTAAGAGTCATCTTTAGAAAACTGAAACATCATGAAATATACAAAGAGGAGAAGTGTATAACAGAAAATCATCAACAGGCTAAAGAAAGATTCGGGTGATTAACCCTCAACAGGCTAAAGAAAGATTCGGGTGATTAACCCTCAGGGATATAGCTATACTACTCATGAACCTAGTCTTCCTTACAGAGTGTGCCTGTTCTTGGAATTTTCATGTGAATCTGGACAGCAGCAAGCCACTGGCTTACCTTCTCAGTTACTAGACCTTGCAGAATTTGCCAACTTTTATTCATTGCTCCAAGTTGCTCAGCAAAATCAGTCTTATCACTACGTTTACTTTCCACATCCTGACTACTGATTTGTAGCACAGACTGGTTCACAAAATCCACTGTCAACTGTTTACAGTTAATGTCTATCTTAAAACCCTAAAAAAAGAAGAGAAAATAAGATTATACAACAAAGGTCTTATTACTTTTCCAGGAATTGGAAAACTTTAAGTAACCTCAATATTAATGTTATTATTTCCATAACTCAGTTGAAATGGCACAATTTGTCTGTATTCACACAACCCATTATTTTCAGAAGCTGAATATATATTTGTATATGTTTATATGAACATAAACCTAGATATGTGTATGTATGTATATATATATACACACATTTATGTAGAAGATTTAGAACTAGATAAATTATATAACCTCACTATAAAATATTTATAAATTTATTTTTATAATTTCTGTAATTCTTTAAGAAAAACACAAAATCATTCAAAATCGTTCCCAGTACTAGATATTTCTTCTTATTTCTATAACTGAGAATACATTTTTCTTGCTCTTGAATACCTATCTGGAAGGAAGGAAACATACATTCTAAGATTTGATTCCCATAATTTGGATTTTTTAGTTCTTTCAAACAAAATGGTCTGAAAATACGAAAAGTTAAAAAGAAAAAATTTTAATTACCTTATATTTCTGAAGATATTCATGAATTGCCTTGTAACCTATGGAATTTTTAATATTATCTTCATCCATCTGAATAACATTTTCCATTAGAGAAATCCAACTCATGACTTCAGAAATGGCATGGCGGGAAGGCAGTTTATCCATCTGGAGCTGTCCAAGTCAGGGATAGAACAAATCCCAAGTATTAAAGTGGAAACCCCAACTTCCACTAACTTTGAAACCCTACAATTCTTAAAAATGTACCAAGAGAGATAATACTCCTAATGACATTTGGAGCTCTTACCCCTATTGAAAGCTTCAAATTAAACATCAGGCAAGTGATGAACAATAATAGTCATTTTATGTTCACTTGACATCCAATACTGTAAACATTGTATAAACATTAACTAATTAATCAAAACACCAGCAAGAAGAGAATATTATTCTTATTTTATAACTAGTTTTATGAGTTTTAAAAAAATTAACCACAAAACATTCAACAGATGTATTTTATTAATTATCTTGTAAAATCTCTGCATATTATGACTCAGGAATGTTAAAAGAAGAGAAAAATACCACACTACAAGCTATCATTTTCTAGATTTTTGGCACTCTAATATTTATTCCTTAGAGCATAGCCAGTTTCCTCAGTCCTTAGCTGAAATTACAGTATTTAGTATTCAAAATCTTACTTAACGTATCACACATTTATGCATATGCTTATTATAATGATTTGGAGGAACAAAAGCTATCATTTAAAATCCTTGTAGATCAACTTCTGTGTGGTGCTGAAAGATATAGCAACGAGCGTGGGATGGTTCCTGCCTTCTGGGGAAGCACAGCTGCTTCTTAGGAGAGATTAGGCATGTACACAAAACACAGCTATCCTGCTTGATACAGTGATGAGTGTCAAAGAGAGATAAAGATAAAATGTTCTGGGATTTCAAGGGAGGTAAGTGTATTTTCAGATAAGAGGAGTATTCACATCTACTGAATACCAATTGCTCTCCTATACATAAGATTTTTTTACATATATTATAAATCTTCATAACCACTCACTTTATGAGAAAAGTGTATGTAAGGGTCCAATTGTTATCTGAGAGAAAACAGAGTTTAAACAAAGCCAGACAAACATTCCAATACACACACCCACATCCACATCCACACATTAAAGAAATCCTTGGAGGAAATGCCGTTGGAGTGGGGCTTTGTGGTGTGGCTCACTTTTCACATTAACCCAGTGGAAGAGAGAAGAGGCCAGGTGTCTGGGACAAAGTTGATTTAGATTTGTGAGCAAAAACAAATTAATGTATTTTCCATGTCATATAGCTTAAGTCAATTACTATCCACTAAACCAATCCTTCCTTCTGTACCTGGTGGAGCTTCTCCTGGACAGCTGGAATATTGGTTAGCAGGTCAGTCCACTGGCTGTCAATGTGTGACAGCTCAGAGCGCAGCGTGGCTGTGTCCACCTTCTTTAGTCGAAGAAGCTGATTTCCAGTACTCAGTACAGATGATTTCAGGGAAGATTTGGCATCTACTTCTTTAGAAAACTCCTAAAATGAGTAGCAATGTTCACATTAGTATTAAATAGCCAGACCGTTCATTAAAAGGAAAGTGACAAATTTAGTGCATGAAACAATTTCCTTGACATCCTGGAGGGGTTTATGCTGAGCACTCTCAACGAAAATGAAAGCAGCATACCCTTGCCCTTGAATGAAAGCAAACTACAAAGCCCCTATCTAAAAACTACTTTCAAGAGGCAATGTTGAGTCATTGAGCCCTACTATTTTGCATAATTATGGGACACACATAGTCAACATTAAGATATTCTCTATAGCTTAGTTTATTAAGTATACCCACTGATAGCTGACTTCCTTTCTACTAGTATATGGATCAGGCCTAACTTACAGGCCTGAATCAAATGCCTTAGATTCATAGACTTACCAGGAAAGCATTTAGATGATCACGGACCATTTCCAGCTCTTGTGGGACTGTCACGGATTGCTGAGTCCAAAATTCTAGCCTGTCTTTTGCAGATTGTAACCAGTGAATTAGATCTGCAGATTCACTTTGATATCTGTAAGCATATTAAGGAGTCTATTAAGTAAACATTTAATCCCTATCTTCTGCTTACTCATGTTATTCACCAATGCCAACAGTTTTAAAACAAGAAGTCTGAAGATTTAGAAGAAAAATGCATGAGATTGGCACTCTGAACTTTTCTTAATGTTGATACCTTTATCAAGCCTGTCTCTCTGAATTTATGCTTGCCTGTCTTTGAGCTGGGTATAAAAATATCTTTCTCCTACTCCTTCACATTGATGCTACTTAAAAAATATTAGATGATAGTTATAAAAAGTCTTTTGAAACAAAGGTGGCTTAGACACAGGCTATGTCATTATGTAGAAAATCATCCCTCCATGCCCCCTGAATGGTTCCCATTGCCTTTGAGAAGCCTCTCCTGAATCCACGTTTTCTCTTTCTCTCCCTCTCAGGCTTTACTGTGAGCTCTCAGACACAGTCATTAGGCAAGGGAGGGTGAAACTCAAAGGTAAGGTGCCTTATGCACCTGCCTCCCTGCTCACTTTTAATTATATGTTCATATGATTATACAAGAATCCAAGGTGGGGACTTTCTGCTTATCTTTATTTTTCAAACTATACAGTAAGTTTCTAGAGGAGTCATATCATTTTCAAGTGAATATGTACTTGCCTTATTTATTTACTTATTTTTGAGACAGGGTCTTGTTCTATCCACTAGGCTGGAATACAATAGCATGATAATGGCTCACTGCAGCCTTGACCTCCCAGGCTGAAGCAATCCTCCTGCTTCAGCCTCTTCAATAGCAGAGACTATAGGCATGTGCCACCATACCTAGAACTTTTTAAAAAATTTTTTATAGAGATTGTGGTCTTACTATGTTTCCCAGGGTGAACTCCTAGCCTCAAGCAATTCTCCCTCCTGCATTGGACTCCCCAAGTAATAAGATTACAGTTTGAGCCACCATCCCCCACCCTCACTAGCCTTAATGCAATGCAGCACTTATCTAAAAATATACAAAACAGTCATGTGTTACCTGGTCCAGTGTTTCAATATTGTTTCCAATCTGTGAAGTTCCTTAGATACCTTGTTGGTGTTACTTAGCCAGTGCTCTCCAAGTTGATTTAGTTGGCTTTCTAGATCTGAGCAGCTGATGGATATCAGAAGTCGTTTCCCGTCATCTAATACTTGATATAATTTGGGCTGGTATTCATTAAGGCTAGATTTTAAATGCTAAAATGATTGAAATTATGGCGTTAAAAGTTTGGGTATATAATTTTTGTCTTTAAGAATTATAATTTCTCTGGTACCTACAATGTTCTCATTACCTGTTATTCAAACTTAAACTATATTCACTCAAGTAATATTGAAAAGTTTAAGATGTTTCATCTACATTTAAGTATAGAGAGTCTCCTTTTATTATTTATTTATTTTTTTTGGTAATGATGTTAGGTGGACTTAAAACTGCCAAATTGTCATTATTTCGAGAATAGTGTGACATCAGTATAAACTACAGAAAATGCTTGGTGGAGGCTGAATTTTCAAAAAGAGCTCTCATTAAAAAAGAAAAAAGAAAAAAGAAAGACTTTTAATGATGTTCTACTATAACAGAAACACTATCTGCTTTCAATGTCAATAACTTGAAAGAAAAGTAGGAGTACTAAAACATAACTGATCGCAAGTTTGTTTACATTCTGTTAAAACTATTAGTAAGTTTCTAAAGGCAATGTGGTGGCTTGTAACACCAACCTGGTAGAGTGTTATACGGTCAATAAGCCTGTCCTCATTCTCCTCCACCAGACCCACACTTGGGATGCTGCTTTCCACCACCTCCAGCTGTCTGCTGAGCTCCTGCTGGTCCTCCTCCAGATGAGACCACGTCTAGAAACACAACATTAGTCTGTGAGCTAAAAAAAGCCCCCTCATTAGGTAAAGACATTCTTCCTTGTGTGCAAAATCTATGCTTGACGGATTCTCCTTTAAGTTATATCCAATATGTTTGTGTTGGGGCTTGCCCTAGGAAGCAAAAGATGGCTTTGAAGCAAGTAATCAGATGGTGACCCTTTAAAGCACTGGCATCTGCCACTAGCCTTTTTATGACTGTAAGTTACTAAACTCTGTACCTCTTTTCCATATATTAAAATGGGGACAATAATAGCTATCTTCTCCATTATAAGGATTAAATGGAATAATGTATGCAGTGTACCTGGTATCTGGTATGCACCTTTTTTTTTTTTTTTTTTAAGATATGCTCTCACTCTGTTGCCCAGGCTGGAATACAGAGGCACAATTATAGATGACTGCAGGCTCGAACACCTGGGCTCAAGGGATCCTCCTGCCTCATCCTCCCAAGTAGCTAGGACCACAGGTGCATGCCACCACATCAGGCTAATTAAAAAAAAAAAAATTGCAGCAAACAACATTGCCGTGTATGTACCTATGCAATAATCCTGCATGATCTGTACATGTACCCCAGAACCTAAAGTACAATTTTAAAATAAAAATAAATAAATAAAAAGTTTTGTAGGGACGGGAGTCTCACTATGTTGTCCAGGCTGGTCTCTAACTCCTAGCATCAAGAGATCCTCCTGCTTCAGCCTCCCAAAGTGCTAGGATTACAGGCATGAGCCACCACATCTAGCCCAGGTATGCATGGTTTTATTCTTTACCAAAGTAAGGGTTTACACAAGTAAACAAAACACATTACATTTGCAAAAGAAACAGATATTTATAAATATGAATATATAGTCTATATATTCTGTGAAAGAAAAATACCAGATCACTTATTCCTAAGTTCAGACTTCTATTTTATTTAAAACTGGAAAAACTTTTTTAAAAAAACAGTTGAAGTCTTTTCCAATAATTTACACCATGGGTCAGCAGTTTCTCAGTTTGAGTATCCTCAATGTACTGTGCAGTTGAAGTGGCAACAAGACACAGTAGTAGAAACCCATGCTTTTAAAACATACTTACCAAATACCTATTGCCAGGTACTTTCAATGCCTAGGGATCTAGGAGTAAATAAAACAGACAAAAATCCAGGCAATAATAAACAACAAACCAAAAACAGACAATAAGCATTATGGTATAATAGAGTTCTTCCACTGTAGAAGAATGAAACAGGACTGGGTAGGGGTGGGAGGGAGTGTCCAGGTGTGTGCCTGGTGGGGCTGCAATTTTCTTTCTTTCTTTTTTTTTTTTGAGACAAGAGTTTCCCTTTTGTTGCCCAGGCTAGAGTGCAATGCTGCGATCTTGGCTCACCGCAACCTCTACCTCCCGGGTTCAAGCAATTCTCCTGCCTCAGCCTCCAGAGTAGCTGGGATCCCACACCCGGCTAATTTTGTATTTTATTACAGATGGGGTTTCTCCCTCTTGGTCAGGATGGTCTCAAACTCCTGACCTCAATCAAGTGATCCAACTGCCTTGGCCTCTCAAAGTGCTGGGATTTACAGGCGTGAGCCACTGTGTCCAGCCAAGGCACTGCAATTAAAATGGTGTTATCAGGTAAGTTTCAAAGAGAAACACACATTTCAGGTAGTGAAGTCAGACAGATGAAGGTATGATCGCTGACTCTGCCACGAATTAACCATGTGCCTTGGCAAGCCATTGCTCCTGGACTCATTCCTGAAACAGGGATTCAAAATTCCATCTCAAAGGTTATGATAAAGATGAGATGGATTCATGTAAATGTAAAAAGCCTAGCCAGAGGCCTGACATGTAAATAAAGCATAATTATTATTACAGAGATTTTGAACATTAAAGGTAGATGTCTCTCCAAAATATAAGGAATTCCACATCAGGGAATTCCACATCTGGGACTTGGGTGTTAGCTAGCTATGAAAATGTTGAACCAGGGAAAATCCCATTTAGAAAAAAATGCAAATATGAGAGGGATTGCAGGCCATCCAGGTAAGATCGGTAATATTGCGGGAGCAGGTGGGGAATACAAAAAAGGAGAGAGGGATTATAATCTCTAAAACTTCCAAGGGAAAGAGGAAGAATGAGAAAGCAGGAACAGTTTAGGGCAATTGATACAGTTACTGAAGAAAAGGAGGGGACTATTCCATCAGGAATGCCCTATATTCTCATTTCAATAGGGTTCTACAGCTGGCCAGTAGCCACCACTGAGCACCTATTCTGTTCCAAGAGCAACTGCATCTGGGACAGAGAAAAATAATTCCACATTTTTCTTCCTTTTTTTTTTTGAGAAGGAGTTTACTCTTGTTGCCCAGGCTGGAGTGCAATGGTACAACCTCAGCTCACTGCAACCTCCACCTCCTGGTTCAAGTGATTCTCCTGCCTCCATCTCCCAAGTAGCTGGGATTACGGGCACCCACCACCACACCCAGCTATTTTTGTATTTTTAGTAGAGACAGGGTTTCACCATGCTGGTTGGTTTCACCATGCTGGTTGGTTTCACCAAGTTGGCCAGACTGGTCTCAAACTCCAGACCTCAGTTGATCCAACCACCTCAGCCTCCCAAAGTGCTGGGATTACAGGTGTGAGTCACTGCACCTGGTTTATTTCTACATTTTTCATACTCTTAGGTAAGCTATCAGTCTGAATATCAAAACCCCAAATATCTTCAAGCCGAGTCGGAAGTCAGTGTGTATTTATCTCACTTCTAATATGGCACAGCAGATAGTCAAATGTAAACAGGAAACACTGGGAACAAGCAACACAGGAGCCGTAGGAAAAGTGCGGTCCTGAGCCTAGGGTCACAGCTAGTTCTGAAGTTACGTGAGGCAAACTGCATGGATTGATATATCTTGCATTGAAGGTCCATGTTGCAGGAGGAAATGTGCAGCATAGAAGAAATGACATTAATGGTCTCACCTCTAGAATGTACTCCAGTTCCACACCCCTCTTGTGAGCCCGTTTCAGTACAGCAGAAGCCTGAGCCATCATCTCTGTATGGAATTGGGTTTCCTTTTGGACTGCAAAGCTGATTATCTTTCTGAAGAGTGTTTCAGTCAAGATCATATGAGATTCCAGGCCCTGAAAGTATTCCTGCAATTTTTCAGGGAGGAAGAAGTCAGAAACTCATTCATATATTATGTTAGAATCAAAATTGGTTTAGGGCCCCAGGTGTGGTGGCTCACACCTATAATCCCAGCACTTGGGGAAGCTGAAGTGAGCAGATCATCTGAGGCCAAGAGCTTGAGACCAGCCTAGCCAACATGGTGGAATCCATCTCTACTAAAAATACAAAAATTAGCTTGACATGGTGGCAGGCACCTGTAATCCCAGCTATTCAGGAGGCTGAGGCAGGAGAATCGCTTGAACTTGGGAGGCAGAGGTTACAGTGAGCTGAGATCATGCCACTGCACTCCAGCCTGGGCGACAGAGCAAGACTCCATCTCAAAAACAAATCAAAACAAAACATTGCTTTAAACATGAAAGCTGACAGAACTCAATTAATGTATGAGTAACACCCTCTCACTCCCACTGGCCTTCCCCGGTCCAGGCACTTGTCACTGTCTACAGAGAAGGATCTAGTCTCCTAATTGGCTTCTCTAGCCTCTCCACTCAAGTGCATTCTATACCCAGCTATGCTGCAAACACAGTGCCCCCCAAACAAAGATCTTCACATGTGCCAGCTACAGAGAAAACTCCTCTGCCCTCAAAATACGTCATCCATGTGCAATCTCCCTTCCTTGTTCTCCTGGCATGGCCTCTCTCCTCCATCTACCTCTATGTGTTTTGGACACACTAGCTCCCGTTCCCCTCCTTTGGCCTCTGCTTCTACTCTGTTCTCAAGATTTTCTCACTTGACACTTTCGGTGACTTTCCTTCCTCCATGGCTGGCCTTGAGCTCTACTTTCTGAGCTTCTAGAATGTTTGTTGTGCTCATTCCATGTTGTCAGCTGCAGCTTTATAGGCACTGATTGATACTAAAGATTTGTTTGTTTTCCTTGTATTATATCTAAACATAACAGAACTATAGGCCTTGTGCCATCCTACAAATGTTTTTGAAATGTTACTCTTTATGTATAATAGACCCTGGAGGAAGGACATGGAGCTTATTCCATTTTTGGTTCCCAGTACCACGGCAGAATGGAAGAACTGGGAACTGATAGTAACAGTTAACATTAATTGCGTCCTTTCTGTTTACTAGGCACTCCATAAATACTCTATCTAACTAATCTCATTCTCATAACAACTCTCTACCTGTATGAGATAGGGAATTTTGTTTCCAGTTTTACAGATGAGAACACTGAGAACCCCCACTCTATGCACATTGCCCAGTATCACATAGCTAGTCATGGCAGAGCTTGGGTTTGAAGTTGGGCAGTGTGACTTTATTTGTACTTCTCATCAACACTGCAGAACTCTCTCTCAGAAAATGGGCTGGTAAGTAGAAGCTAAAGTTATTATTTTTAACCAGCAATGATCAAATCACAGAGTCCTAAAGTTGGAAGAGACTTTGAAGTTCATCTAGCTCAGCATGCAATGAAAGCTGAGATTCCTTTTACAAGCCCGTCTCCCCTGAAAGCTTTGGCTGGACTTCTCATAGCCAGAAGGGCTGTCTGCTCAATGGCAGCTTACTCCTTTTCGAGTTCTTTTTCTATTGAGGTTTATTTCCCTGTTATTTACACTCATTGATCCTAGTTTCCCCTCTGGAATAACTCAGAATAATCTTTTATTGCCATGGTCAACAATTTGAGAAACACCAGCTGTGAACTTTAAAGCAATGTTTTCAAAGCCAAATGATAAGGCTTTAATAAATCATAAAGCTTTGGACAAAAACGTCTGGGAAAAAATAGGAAGAACAATTTGAAAAAGAGAAAAAAGAATCCACCTTTACAAGGCACCAGAGAGCTACACAATGATCGAAGATTTAAACTTCTATAACCCAGTGGGATTTTTTTAGTTTCCCTACAGGAAATTCCCATAGTCTAAAAGGCTGTGTGTACATGTGTGTGTGTGTGTGTGTGTGTGTGTGTGTGTGTGTCTGTGAAATAGGCATTCTTTTACTATAGAGTAGTGTCCAACCTGAACTTGGCTGTGGCATACAATGATGGAGTGATTTCAGGCCTCCCAACTTTGATTACATAGTAAATGGCCTTGCTGTTTCCAGGGAGAAAGTCTGAGGTCTACAGCAACTAGAGGAGCATATGTGAAGGGTCAGAGGATCTAAACGATATATGTAAAAGACACCAGCCCAACCCTGGAGCTGAACAGACAGTTCTGCATTTCTAGAGAAGAGCAAGGAGTCCTTGACCAGGACAAGAGAGGGCAGAGAGAGCATCTAGGACCAAGTGGACAAACAGGCAAAAAGGAAACCCAGGGAAAGGTGGAGTTAAGAACGAAAGTGGGCTCCTTTGAAGAGAGGCTCTGAGTTTTTCTTTGGCTTCAGCTCATCTAGGGAGAAAGCCTGGCTAATAATACTAGTGAGGGACTGATAAGTAAAATTACAGGTAAGTTATTTTTCTTTTTTATTTACAGAATTATAGAAACATATCCTCTATAATTTATCTATGCTACTGAAAGCCAGTGGGCTTGAATATACATTTTTTGACCATTTTAAAGAATAAGTTATACAAGTAAGAACTCATAAAAGACTGAGAATATTAGGTTTTACTAAATATGTATCAGGGTTTGAGAGCATGCTTTCCAACTACAATTTTTTTTTTCTCTCTCTCTCTCTTTTTTGTTTTGTACCTTATGTTTGTCAAGTAGTTGTTGGATTTCCTCTTTGGAAGACACGATGATTTTCTGGTCTCCTGCCATCTTCTCCTGACCAGTTTCTAGCAGGTCAGCCAGATCTTGGAGGGCCCTCTCATACTGACTCTTGAGTGTAAGATTCTGGTTCAGACCACTCCGCCGGGAGCCAATGGTCATCATCAGTTCATCATACATGTCCTAAGAAGCAGAGACCACAAGACTCACTCTCAATTCAAATTCTGGCAACTCTCGAAAAGAAAATCAATGTACTAGGCCCAAGAGCCAACCGAGAAAATGCCTTCAGGAATGCACCTATGGAAATGTTCTGCCTGCAGGCTGTCTGCTTGGCTTTCCTATGAGCCTTACTTTGAAAACATGTCTCACAAAAAAATAACCTCTGGACCTTTATTCTCATGCCCAGGGTATATTCGTTCACAGTGTCTTGATACCTGGTGGTTCCAGTTCTTTCATTAACCTTATTCGGTATGCTTATCTTTTTGTTTTAAATTTCATTTTATTTTTATCTGACAATGAAGCACAATGGAGAAACTGAAAAAAAACTGATTTCATAAAAATTCACTTATGAAGTCACTGGGTGAAAGGATAAAATAAATATTCAATAAATAATGTGGAAACAACTCAACTCTGAAGAAAAGTAGAGTCTTGTCTCATGTCACATACCGAAATGCAATTTAGATTGATCACAAAATAAAAATTTACTAAGTTAAAATATGAAAGGAAATAAACACGTGTCTATAAAAAATAAGCTTAATATTTTAAGATTTAAAAAGACATGCAAAAGTGCTTCCTAGAAATGACATAAGAGGTAGACCGGACAACTGTTTTCTCGGGATATCAATGGTTTGAGATGAGATGCAGGTAAAACTGTTGAAAATCTGTCCGTGTGGCTGAGGGACATGTCATAGAAAATGTAATTCCCATTTTTCTAGAGTTCTCAACATAATTTTAGAGCAATTGAATATAGTATCCTTAACATTTTCCTGCTAAATAACAATCTTATTTGGGACTATCCCTCAAAGAAAGAGCTAGAGAAATAGGGGAGTTTAATGTGAGCAGGAAGAGTTTCAAACTGAAGACAATATTTTCGCCAAATGTGGTGGAGTAAATAACTATTTAAACTGGAAAGGCATTTTAGGAGATGATGACACACCAAACACGAAATTTATTTGAGGCATACGGACCTGATTAATGTATCACATTAAGGTTTAGCAGGCCAAAATGCTTCAATCTGGAAAAGTTCAGTTTTAATGCCTATTTATGGCTATGACATTTGACTCTTACACCTGATGCTTAAGTGCTGTCGGAAAACTGTCTAAAAAGTACAAAGTGGAGGTGGTGGGCTTATGACATCATGAAATGTAAGACAAAGGAGAGATACAGTTAAAATAAAAATGTTCTTCTTTTTTAAGGTCTATTTTATTTTCTCAAAGAAAGAACTCACATCCCTGTACTGGACTGAGGGTTACTAATTCTCAATCATTCTGCATACAGAGAAAATCTAACGTGTGTGTCTGTGTGACCGTACACAATTATACACAATTTCTTCCTGATCGAACATAACTGCATTGCCTAGCTGATGCTAAATTTTGCTGGGCTAATATCTGAGTATCTTCTTTCTACCCAATATCAGATTCTTGCCTAAATGTCAGATCAAGGAAAGGCAATTAATGCAAAGTGTTATTCTCTATTCCTGAAGGATGATAGAAGTCTGTTTAGATTTCAACTACCTTCTAGTTTAATTTTTGTTGTTGTTGTTCTAAGACTGAAATAATGTATCTATTCCATTCAAACATGTATGGAAGATAAACTACAGTTTTTGCTTTAGGAAAAAACACTTCCTAAAAAGTATTAACTTGATTATTTGCTTTTAAAATAATACATGAGGAGGTAATGCGATACCAGGGTAGATATCTCTTTTTGGAATTTTTCTAGGTAGGATTGATAATCATTATATTTTTTACGGTAGAAAATAATATGCTACAACTAAATATACCACAATGCTTAACCATGAGAATAATAATAAAGTAACTGTCAGAAAAAAAATATGAATCTTGGAAGCATGAAAACAATTCATTTCATTGTAGCAAATATGTTAAGCTTCGGAAAATTTTCTAAGAGTTACTGGGCAGAAAGGTTGGGAACTAAATGGCATGAGTTGTATTAGGAAAGCCAAGAAAAATAGAGAAAGTGATTTTTTTCTCAGCTTTGAGTTTGATGTACCCCTGCAGGTGAACACTACTGGCTGAAATCTGCACCTGGAGCTTGGAGAGTTCTTGCATGGACGGCTGCTCGATCTGTAACTTGTCACCACGCCTCTTTAATTCAATGATTCCTGCATCCAATTCTTTGAGTCCATCTTCAGCCTGTTGTATTGCCTATGTAAGATTCAAGATATTTTATTAAAACTCCTATGAACAATTTCTCCACAGAAGACCGTGGTTATCATGGCTCTTTCTGTGTTCCCCCTCTCCACATAAAACATTCTCAATATATAGAAGAGGAATCATTTCAATAAAACAAACAAACCAAAAGCCATGGTTAGAGACTATATAGAGAAGAGAGGGCCGGGCACGGTGGCTCAAGCCTGTAATTCCAGCACTCTGGGAGGCTGAGGCGGGTGGATCACGAGGTCAAGAGATCGAGACCATCCTGGTCAACATGGTGAAACCCCGTCTCTACTGAAAATACAAAAAAAAAAAAAAAAAAAAAAAAAAAAAAAATTAGCTGGGCATGGTGGTGCGTGCCTGTAATCCCAGTTACTCGGGAGGCTGAGGCAGGAGAGTTGCCTGAACCCAGGAGGCGGAGGTTGCAGTGAGCCTAGATCACGCCATTGCACTCCAGCCTGGGTAACAAGAGTGAAACTCCATCTCAAAAAAAAAAAAAGAGAAAGAAAAGAGAGAAAGGTCCCTTATAGTATAGAGCAGTTATCTTACAAATAATGAGGCAGGAAAAACTTAGGGTAGAGGGCTGGGAAATGGATGTCTTGCTTCAACAAAAAAGGGGCTTTTTGAAAAGCAACACCTAGAAAAAAAAAGAGCATGATTTAGGATATATTTTTAAAAAACTATTTGCCTGAGATTTTCTAAGGGACCATGTTCTGCTGTCCTTGAAACATAGTTGTGAGCATCTTTGAAGAAAGATTTAGTGAGGCAACAAAAAATATGCTACAGCATGGTCAAGGAATCTGTGCTCCTTGTTGTGAAGTGGAAAATCAATCAGTCAACAAGTACTCAAGTGGCTGCTATTGCTAAGCCTTGTCTTCCCAGTGTGAGGTCTGTCGAAGCAGAACGAGATCTCATCCTGTCCTTCAAGGAGCTGACGGTCTGGTTAGGAAGCCAAAGTAAACAGAAGAATAAAGCAAAGCTGAATATTAGTAAGTACTAAACTCGATAATGCAACTCATCCCCATTAGTGGAGATCAGAGAAGGGAGATACCAAACCTCGAATCCTGGAGCAGTCTAAGCAGGCGTTTAGAAAAACAGCAACAGAGGTTGTCCCTGAAGGATGACAAAAACAAGACTCCAGATGGCAGATGAAACACATGTGTCCAATGTTCTCTTTCTTGAAAACCCCCTACAGCCAGAATGAATATTCTGTTTGCTTGTTTTTTGGCATATTCCTCCCCTCCCATAAATCTAAAAAGACAAGGAAACAGAAAAGAAAACAATGCCAACAAAACGTTGGGAGCTAGAATTCAAAAGGATACATGATAATTGACTTAGGAAACCTGAGGAAGCTGAATCCTAAACCAGTGCCGGATCTCCATTACTCAATTCAGGAGAAGAGAAATCCATGGAACTCTGGGTGAAGTGAGCTGGGGTGCTAAGTACGGAGGGTTAGTGAAGAGTTGATTTCAGGACAGTTAACCCACAGATGTCCTCTCTTATTCTATACTGTCTCTTTTTCTTCCCAGGTAAAAGAGTGAAAGTTTGTTTTCTGGAGAAGGCAAAACAGATGGAGGGGCACTGGACACAGCTGTGAGCTTGAGTGCCTGACTGAAAACAAGGGAGGGAATAACTGGATGCCCCCTGAATCCTAAACGTGGGGCCCCCGAGTCTTCTCTCCCTGGGGCAAGAAGTGCTGCAGCCAGAGCTCTAGTCTCCAGACAGGAGAAGGAAAAATATCTGAAACCACCAATAACACAGGTCCAGCAGTTTGACAGAAGAATTCTTTAACAAATAAATGGTCCCTAGAGACCATCCTGCAGTAACTCTTGAAATTGTCATGTTCCATCCACACATACAGTTCCCCTTCGGCTGTTCTGTCCTCCATCCTAAACCTTAACAAACAGCAAAGGATTTCAATGTGCCTTTTGATGACATGAAAGATGGGGACTAACAGTAGCAAGCAAATAAAAGCAAGCTGGAGGAAAAGAGATTATACAGGAAAAATAGAACTTCATTAAATACCCAGAAAAAGTATAAATGATAATGTAGGCATTTAAAAAATCAAAAATACTAAAAAGGATCATTCAAAGAAACAAAATGAGCTCTGGGAAAAGCAAATACATGAGAGCAGAGATGCAAAACTCAGCATGAGAGTCTGGAGTTGAAATCGAGGAAGTTTCTCAGAAAGTAAAGAAAAAAGACAAAGAGAGAAAGGTCTCTTGGTGAGATAATTCAAGGATTGGACCAGAGAATCCAACATCTGACAAAAAGGAGTCCTCCAGAAAAGAAGAAGGTAAAATGGAGGAAAGAAACATGTTAAATAAATCATTGAAAAATTTCCAGAACAGAAAGATGAGAGCTGCCAAATCAGAAGAGCCCTTTGAGCTCCCAGTCCAGTGGATAAAAATAGATGTGGCCCAAGGCATGTGATTGTGAAATTTCAGGACACTGGGGACCTTAGGGAATTAGAATGTTTTTAGATTCCTCAAGACAACACTAGAATCTAGCAAACAATGGAGAAAAAGCTTTGAAATTCCAAAACAATTCATACCCAACAAATGACATAAAAAGAGTAAAGCCATCAATAAAGTGAGAGCATGGTACAGGAACATTTTCAGACATACATCTGGAAAAGTACATTTATCATGCATCCTTTCTCAGAAAGGACATACACTAACCAAACTAGGAAGTCATGCAGTAAAGAGAAAGACTTGGGACTCAGAATAGAGAAGATCCAACACAGGACCTCATGATGGTCGTGAAGGGAGATCCAAGAAGACAACTGTGCACCGAGCTTAGGAGGCAAGAGAACTGCTCTGGATTGGAACAGCATGAATCAAGAGATGATTATTGAGTGAGGTGTGTCTTTCCCTATGCGCTCTGCTGTTACTGCCTTTCTAATCCAAGTTGGATGGGCATGGAATTAGCATGTGAATGAGTTGCTTTCCATTTATTCAAAGAAGAAAATATAATTGTTTATTTCTTTATCTGTGACAGTTATATAGGTCAAAAATTAGTAAAAACTGTTATTTGTAAATTAGTAAATATAAGTAAAAATGTTACTTGTAAATTAGTAAAAAAATGTTACGTATCTTATAATTCATATTAGAAATTTAAGGCAAGACATCACTATAGTTTCTACAGTCTTTTCTGGAATCACACATACATTATAAGCCAAGGGGGAAAAAAGTTACCTTCATGTGGAAGATATGACAGGAAAAAAATGATTCGTAATTTGGTGGGGGGAGGGGACGAGAAATCTCTTTAAATAAAGAGTAGATGAAATTATGGTCAAGAAAAATGCACAGTTGGATGCAGTGGCTCACACCTGTAATACCAACATTTTGGGAGGCTGAGGTGGGCAAACTGCTTAAGCCTAGGAGTTCAAGACCAGCCCAGGCAACAAAGTGAGACCCCCCATCTCCATATTACAAATATATACATGCATATATATTTCTTAAATAATTAAATTTAAAAAAACAGACTCACATATAATTTTGCAAACTATTTTGGGAGTTTTTTTTTAACACACACACACACACACACACACACACACACACACATTGTATGTCAGATGATTCTCTATAGTCTATCCATAGATTTGCAAAAAGTCCACCAAAATTAAATGAGAAAATTCTATTAAAATACATACTTTTCATAATTACTTAGCTTATGACACAGGAGATATTTTAATATCCCTCCCATTTCTTCTCTCCTCCCCATTTTCATGCCATCTTGCCAGTCTGGGTCATTTTTTTCTCTTCAGTGTAGTTATATGAAGCTGTATGATGGATCTCCTGTTACCTAACCTGTGTACTGTCATGTAAACTATCCAGAAGCAGGATCTAGAATTGCCATTCATTTTACCTGCAAACATCTCCTACAGCTTTCCATGGCTGGGGTCTCCCAGCTGAGTCTAAACACCCAAAACTGTGCATGATCTACCAGGATCAATCACTACATCTTTCATTTATATTCAACCACATTCATTTTCCATTTTTGTTGTAGCATGTACACAAAACAAAAATTGAAAATGAATGTGGCTGAATTTGTGATTTATAACAAATAAATTGCTTATAATTTATAAATAAATATACATACATCTATGCTGCATTCTTTTAAGCAAATGAGGCATGCAATCAATAAATTGTACAGACTACTAGTTTGCAAATAAAGTCCGAAGTCTTTGGTATACAACAGCCCCTACAAACTGCCTGAAATTTATACATCCACTCTTGTTTCTCCTCAATCATTTTCATTTACCCTACATGCAGCTAAAATAGGATTACTGTGTTTCTCCCCTAAGTGCTCAGAATTCTCTAAAAATGTATCCCTTTGTTCTTGCTGTCCTCTTTACCTTCATACCTTTCTTTCCTGTCATTATGTGTCCAAACTCTCAAGTTCAGTTCAAATTTCCCTCTACAAAGCTTCCCTAATCCTATCCCTGCTGGAGGCCAGAAGGGTCTGAGTATCCACGGTGCTTTATCAGTACCTCCCCCAGGACAGTGTGACTTTCTGCCCTATGTCATTGAGGCTCACGTCTAATCTCATTGTTGGGTGGCAAACTCCCTCAGGTCAGCATCTGTCATGGATACCTTTTCCCAGCTCACATTTCCTAGTTTTCTGCAGATGTAAGTGACAGAGTCAAGGCCACCTGGTATGTTATTCAAACCCAGTACTCGAAACAAAAATACTACAAACAGAAGTGCTACTGTGAGCCATTAATCTTTCACAGAATATTTAAAATTTCATAGTAAGTCACATCTCCTCTATGCATTTGCTCTTCTAGGAAAAGGCATCTGTAAATACCTCTATTTGTTCTGCTACGGGCTGTTCAAACACATTTGCCAGTTTCTGCAGAATGATGTATTTGTTGTCAGCCAGTGATGTAAACAGCACTTTCAGATCATTCTAAGGAGGAAGGCAACAGGAAGACTCAAAATGAGTAACGAAATTCAAAATACTTGTAAACATAACGCAGATTCTTGGGAATAATATAGAGGCATAAAAGTTTAATTTATAGGAGAAACAATACTGTGCTATGCGAAAGTAAAAGGAACTGGTAACAATTCACTTATGTGCTAGAACTGACTCCTGAAGAATTTGTTACCCAAAGTATTTTCTACATAGCACAAATGAAGTTGAAGTGTACCTGTAAAAAGCAATACTTGTCACCCTAATCTCATTACATCTGAAATAAATGAGCACATTCAAACACTGCACAGAAATATTATGTTAATGGCTCTTATCTAGAGAAATAACCAATAGGTATTATCCTGATTTAGAAACAATATGATTCTTAAGAATCCTACGATTTCCATTTTGCTCTCTCTTCTGCTCTCCTCCCTCCCTCAGTTTCTTCCCCTGTCTTTGGAGAATTTGCACAAGCTCTAAAAAAGCCATTCAGAAATTTAAAAAATAATTATCATCCGTGATGACCAAAAACACGTGAAGAGACAACACAGAAATATCTTGGTAGGTATTTTGTTCAAAAATATTACTCATTTAAATGTCCAAATATATTGAGTTAGATTTGTACAAAAAGGAGATAACTATTAGAATTTGGGGGGAATAATAAATTAGAAGAATATTTAAATTGTAAAAAAAAAATTGTCCACGTGCAGTGGTTCATTTCTGTCATACCAGAATTTTGGGTGTCTGAGGCAGATCACCTGAGGCCAGGAGTTCAAGAACAGCCTGGGCAACAAAGTGCATCTGGTATTCACAAAAAGATTCTTTTAAAAAAGGTGGACACAGGGGATGCCTGTAGTCCTATCTATTCAGGAAGCTGAAGTGCAAGGATCCTTCGAGTCTCGAAGTTTGAGGTTGCAGTTAGCTCTGATCGTGCCACTATACACCAGCCTGGGTGACAGAGTGATACTCTGTCTCAAAAAAAAAATTACCAAAATATTTAATTTTTTTTCTCTGAAATATCAACAAATAAGTTCCATTTCATAATAGTCAGCAAATATATATTCATCAGAGGTTAAATCTCAACTAATGACATCTTCACCAGGGGCCACTGTGCAACATGCAAACATTCTGACTGTCTGACGAGGAGAAGGTTAATCGTACCAAGGAAGAAAAACATGTATAGGACATGTGAAGGCTTTATCATGCAAATGTAGAGCTAAAAAGCAAAATAATGGGTGCATTATACAGTAAAAAACATAAAATTGAAAATGCAGTGCTGAACATGAGAACTACAATAGTTGCCACTAACCAAAACTCAAACCAATCTGCAAGCCTAGTGGTCTAAACACAAAATATGAAATGATAATAACAGCCCTGGAAAAATATTAGAAACAATAGTTTTACATAAGAGTTACTAGGTCGATATCATTCAACTGTGTTCAGGGTAAGGTCATGTGGGCCATTAAAACCGTCACATATTTATCTGTTTTTGGTGTTTTTTTCTTTGTGGTGTGTGTGTGTGTGTGTGACACAGTTTTGCTCTTGTTGCCCAGGCTGGAGTGCAATGGCATGATCTTGGCTCACTGCAACTTCTGCCTCCTGGGTTCAAGCGATTCTAGTGCCTCAGCCTCCTGAGTAGTTGGAATTACAGGCGCTGACTACCATGCCTGGCTACTTTTTATTTATTTTTGTATTTTTAGTAGAGAGGGGGTTTCACCATGTTGGCCACGCTGGTCTCGAACTCCTGACCTCAGGTGATCCATCTGCCCGGTCTTCCAAAGTGCCAGGATTACAGGCATGAGCCACCATGCCCAGCCATTTTTATCTGTTTTTAAGCCTAGTAAAAAATGTCATGCATTCATCTGAACAGAAGCCTGTATTATCTACATATGTATGTATAAGGACATTAGTCCATTTAATCTAACTGAGTGCCTCCCGTGTTCATGCAATTCTTCTGCTTCACCTTCCCAAGTAGCTGGGACTACAGGCCCATACTGCCATACTTGGCTAATTTTCTGTATTTTAGTAGAGACTGGGTTTCACTGTGCTGCCCAGCTGGTCGCAAACTCCTGAGTTCAGGCAATCCGCCTACCTCAGCCTCCTAAAGTGCTAGGATTACAGGCATGAGCTCCCATCCCATTTTTGTTTTCAGTGGCATATTTTCTCTCTTAACTATGTTCGACTCAGGGTAATAAGAAACACAGAGTTCACATTTCTGGAAGTCAGACTAATTATTGGGAGAGACTAGTCAAGAAGACAGAGAATATGACTGATTTTAAAATTACTAAATAAAAACTTAGGTGCTACTAAATCACATGGATATTGATATTTTCTTAAAAATAAAAATGCAAAGAATGTAACTTTTTGTATTATTATACTTGTGATACGACAGGACAATTAAGGTATCTCTATATTACAAACATAAAATATATCATTATTTTTCTTATAGTCTCTGGAATTATTGGCAGGGTAAAAAATGGGCAGGATTCTAGTCATTGAGAAACATATTTGTAGAAAGTTTCAAGCTTTAAAATCAGTTGCATCCAGGCACAGTGGCTCACATATGTAATCCCAGCACTTCGGGGAGGTGGAGGCTGCAATTGTCCCATTGCACTCTAACCTGGACAACAAAAGCAAAACCCCCTCTCAAATAAGTAAAATCAGTTGTGTTGCCTCACTCGTTCATTAAAGAATTCTTTCAGGCCGGGTGCAGTGGCTCACACCTGTAATACTAACATTTTGGGAAGTCGGGACGGGGGGTTGGGGGGACGCAGATCACAAGGTCAGGAGTTCAAGACCAGCCTGGCCAATATGGTGAAACCCTGTCTCTACAAAAAAAAAAAAAAAAAAAAAAAATACAAAAAATTAGCCGGGCATGGTAGTGCATGCCTGTAGTCCCAGCTACTTAGGAGGCTGAGGCCGGAGAATCGCTGGAAACTGGGAAGCAGGGGTTGCAGTGAGCCGAGATCTCACCACTGTACTCCAGCCTGGTGACAGCGGGAGTCTCTGTCTTAAAAAAGAAAAAAAAAAAAAAAAAAGGAATTCTTTCATTCATTTTCCAATTTTTAAAACAATTTGAAATACACAATCATATATTTGGGGAATTTATTTGAGGATACATCCATGGGTAAAATTTTTAAGACTACAGAGTGATTCATAATTGTCTTTCCTGTGATTCCATATATGTAACGTACATTTACATAACATCTATGCATCCTTCCAAATAGTCTTTTTGGTATAGAATAATGTTAGCAGTCTGGCAAAAGCTAATCCTCAAAGATTAAATGCAGAATGAAGGCATGCTCTTCCAGTAACTGCTGAGCAGTGACAGCATACCAGGTGTTGATGCAAAGTAAAAAAGGAAAAAATAAAGATTTGTGACTTGACCTTTAATTATGTTAACATTGGAAACATTCTCTCAATTAAATTGGAACACAAATACTTTGAAATGTCTTTCGGTTCGTGAGTTGGCCACCAACACATAGACACTTGTTGGCAGAAGAAAAATAGAGAACGTGATTTAAAGTGAATTCCATGATTCCATGTTCTTCTCTTAGATCCTTAAAACAAAATAAGTTCCAGAGCATTCATGCCTAATTCGTATTTTACTGTGCCTGGTGATAATTACTAATAAAATTTAAAAGTATGAAAGTACTAAAGACACTAAATGCAATTCACAAAAAATATGGGGAATGAGAATAAGAGGGACTACTGAGGAATTTGGGGATTCTGACTTGAGCATCTGAGGGGCAGTAACTAACTGTGCCACTGACTCATGGACAAGACTGGGTTGCTGGTGGCACTACTAACTGGCACAGGATATTGGATAAAATTTAAGAAATTGAGCTGGGCACAGTGGTCCACACCTGTAATCCCAGCACTTTGGGAGGCTGAGGTGGACAGCTCACTTGAGGTCAGGAGATCAAGAGCATCTTGGTCAACATGGTGAAACCCCATCTCTACCAAAATCCAAAAAAAAAAAAAAAAAAGGAAAGAAAAAGAAAAAGAAAAAGAAAAACTAGCTGGGCATGGTGGCATGTGCCTGAAATCCCAACTACTCGGGAGGCTGAGGCAGGAGAATTGCTGAACTGAGGAGGTGGAGGTTGTAGTGAGCCAAGATCTCACGCCACTGCACTCCATCCTGGCGACAGAGCTAGACTCTGTCTCAAAAAAAAAAAAAAAAGACTGTTTTGGAAAAAAAGACTCTGATGAAGGCCCACATTCTCCATCTCTCCTGCGATCACCCTAATATGGTAAAATACAAAAAATATTCTTTGAGTAAAATCCTGCCTCTAGTTTTTAATGGTTGAGTAACATTGAAGTAATTTAATCTTTCTCTTGGTTTTTGATCCTATATCTCTTATAATGCTACTGTGAATAGCAATAACAGTAACAAAATTTGCTGAGTGCTTACTATGTATCAGGCACTGTTCAGAGTATTTTAAACACATCTTAACTCACTTCATCCTCACCACAGTCTATGAGGCAATTAATATGAGTATGATTTGATAGTTTAGGATACCAAGGTTCAGAGAAGTCAAGCTGCTAAAGTTATATAGCAATAAGTGACGAAGCCAGAATTTGAACCCAGACTGTTAGCTTTGGAGACTACATTTTCAATTTTTACTGCTCTGTCTTTGCAAAATTAATATCCGAACAATGTTTGCAGGATGTTGCAAAAAATACTAGAAAATATTTTGTGAATAAAAAAATGAAACTCAAATGTTTGTGATAGTTTTACTGCGTGGTTTCAAGAATGTAGACTGCCAGAAGTGAATGGAAATTTGTGCCTCTAAATGAACGTCTAGAAAATTCCATGTTTCTTGGCTAATGCTACATTTATTTGACACTTTGTAGGATTTTTTTTTTTTTTGCAAATCAAAATTCTACATCCTACTGTTGGTCCTAATGACATGTCTCTATTCTATAAATCTTCCATGTTGTTTAAAAATAACATTCAATTAACACTTAAATATTCCCAAAAGGTGTCTTTTATTAGGAATGAAAAATTAGCACTAAAAGTTTATCAGCAGGTTTTGCATTTGTTCCGGTATATAGTCACAGGAAAAGTTTCCTAAGAACGCAATAAGAACTCTCATATGGGGGCCAGAGGCACTGGCTCACGCCTGTAATCCTAGCACTTTGAGAGGCCTAGGCCAGCAGATTACCTGTGGTTGGGAGTTCAAGACCAGCCTGGCCAACATTGTGAAACCCCACTCTACTAAAAATACAAAAAATTAGCCGGGTGCAGTGATGCACAGTTGTAGTCCCAGCTACTCTGGAGGTTGAGGCAGGAGAATCGCTTGAACCCGGGAGGCGGAGGTTGCGGTACGCTGAGATCACACCACTGCACTCTAGCCTGGGCAACAGAGTGAGACTGCATCTCAAAAAAAAATAATAATAATAATTCTAATATGGGGCTAAAAGGCACTAAATCTGATAAGTTAGGATAGGAAAGTAATGTAATACATTTTAACACAGGTAGAAGTAGTTAGACCACAGCCACTTTCAAAGACTCTTAGGTACTAGAGTCTATGGCCCTTTCTATATTTCAACATGTTCTGCATGTTCTTTTTTTTTTTTTTTTTTTTTTTTTTGAGACAGAGTCTCACTCTGTCGCCCAGGCTGGAGTGCAGTAGTGCAATCTCAGCTCACTACAACCTCTGCCTCCTGGGTTCAAGTGACCCTCCTGCCTCAGCCTCTGAGTAGCTGGAATTGCAGGCCTGCACCACCATACCCTGCCAATTTTTTTTTTTATTTATTTATAGTAGAGACAGGGTTTCACCATGTTGTCCAGGCTGGTCTCAAACTCCTGACTTCAAATGATCCACCTGCCTTGGTCTCCCAAAATGTGAGGATCACAGGTGTGAACCACCGTACCTGGCCATTTTCTGTGTATTCTTTGGCAATGTGTTTAAACTCCAGTATTACCAACTAAAAATTATAAACAGCCATAAATTTGACTTTTATTGATTGAATTTATAATTCTATTCAGTTGTTAGTTTGAAGTGGGTGGTTTTCTCAACATTCCATTTCTAGGAGCATAAAATCTTTAGTTTCTAATTCTTTAATTCAACCTTCTTCATTTTCTACAATGCTCTTGCTCTTCACAATGCATTTAAAAAAACAACAATCAGGTTTGTAACACAGATTCGTGACTGACTACTATTGAATACCTAGAGAACGGTCAAGTATCTTTTGATAATGTTTTACTTACTTGGAAATTTAGTATTTGCTGAAGTCTTTCTTTCATCTGATGACATCGTTGATTCACTACTGAGTCTAGCAAGGATAACCTGCCCAAGAGACAACCCAAAGTATCTTCAATAACATCTCGATTATCACCATTCTCAGGAAAAGCTTGGGAAAACAAGTGCTTGTTCTTATCCATTTCTTCAGACATTTCTTTAATATCTTTGGCAAGAATCTAGAGGTAATAAAAGAGCATTTTTCAGTGTTTATATATATGAATTGATATGCAAAGCAAGTTATTTTCTCATAGAGAGTCAACTAAATCTCTCTGACTGCTTAGTAATAATTAGACCTAAGACAACTTGAACCTCTTTCAAATACTTCTATGCATTTCAGGCAAGTTGCTCTTGAAGAGATTTCTCACAGGGACTTTACCTCATTCACTAATCATAATGAGCAAAGTGCTATTTAGGAATTTGGTACTTATTTAAAGCATATGTTTCTTGTTTAGAGGATCTGTGATACGTAACAGTGTTTCTACAAAGAGTTTCCCATTTCTCCCTCTTACATACACAAAACAAAGAATGAAAATACAAAATACAAATATCACTGAGAGGTTTCTGCATTTAAGCAATTATGTTCTGTATTATTAGAATTGATTTATGTCTGATTTTATGCATAAAATTAATTATCCTATCAAAATTTCAAGTGCTTTGTAACATTATACACGCATAGGCAGGAACTACAAACTTACCTCTTGGTTGAAGAGACAAGTTTCTGTTTCTTCTGGCAAAAGTGCTGTGGCAACAAATAAATGTTCTTCAACATCATCCAACCAAGTAGAGGTAGCTGAGACCCCATCATACAACTTCTGTTCCAAGTGTATACTCTGCCTCTTTGTCCCTCCACTCTGGGAAACACACAACAGGGACAAATAATCAATTAAAGTGTTTTGAGAATCCAGAAAAAAATACCAGGATGGGCCCAGGCACGGTGGCTCACACCTGTAACCTGAACACTTCGGGAAGCCAAGGCAGGCAGATCACTTGAGGTCAGGAGTTCAAGACCAACCTGGTCAATATGGTGAAACCCCATCTCTACTAAAAAATACAAAAATTAGCCAGGCATGGTAGCATGTGCCTGTAGTTCCAGCTTCTTGGGAGGCTGAACCGCTTAAACTCAGGAGGAAGAGGTTGCAGTGAGCCAAGATTGTGCCACTGCATACCAGCCTGGTTGACAGAGCAAAACACTGCCTGGAAAAAAAAAAAAAAGAAAGAAAGAAAGAAAGAAAGAAAGAAAGAAAGAAAGAAAGAAAGAAAGAGAAACAGGATGAGACACCAGGGTCTAGTGGCTCTTTGTTTCTACACTCATCACTAGTATTGGGTCTCAATTCATGCTCAGGGGTGGATGGAACAGCCTCACCGAGGCCAGGTACATCAATACAAGCAAAACAAGAGTCTTATAAAGCAAGCCAAACACACTGATAATACGGCCCTACCTGGGAAGAAACCTCCTCGAAGGCTTGGTTCAGTCCATCCAGCAAAGACGTAACTGCAGATTTATCTTGGGTCGGCACCTCCCCTTTGTACAGTGGCACACCAGACAAGAGTCGATTTGGCCTGCTATAGAGCTGCAGAGAAACAAGGACAGCTTGTTGAAGAGCACATGCATGATGTCCCAGCTTTCTCATTTGGAAATGCATACTGAAATAGATGCTGGAAAAACTGTCCATACCAACATTTCTTCTAGAGAAATATAACTTCTACAGCATTACATGTCCATTGAACACAGTGGCCAGATGCATTAGCATCAATGTTTCCATGGACGGATTTTTTTTTTAAAGCAATGGAAAAAAGATTATTTTATAAAATGTTTTATTACACAGGAGGAGAAAAAAATGTTTTTATTATACAGCAGGGCAAATATAATTAACAATAACATTTCATATTTCAAAATAGCTAGAAGAGAGGATTTTGAATGTTCTCACCACAAAGAAGAGATAAATGTTTGAGATGATGAGCCTGCTAATTACCCTGACTTGATCATCACATGCTGTATACGTGTATCAAAACATCAAGCTGTGCACCAGAAATAATGTACAAATATTATGTGTCAGTTAAAAATAAAATAAAACAGGCCAGCCATGATGGCTCAGGTCTTTAATTTCAGCACTTTGGGAGGCTGAGGTGGGCAGATGATTTTAGGCCAGGAGTTCAAGACTGGCCTGGCCAACATAGCGAAACCCTGTCTCTACTAAAAATACAAAAATTAGCTGGGTGTGGTGGCACATGCCTACAATCCCAGCAATTCAGGTGACTGAGGCACAAGAATCGCTTGAACCCAGAGGCAGAAATTGCAGTGAACTGAGATTGCGCCACTGCACTCCAGCCTGGGCAACAAAGCAAGACCCTGTTTCGGAAAAAAAAAAAAAAAAAGTGACATTATAAAAAAAGAAATTTAAATTAAAAGGTGGCTTGCAAATTTTATGAAATAAATGACATTAAGACATAAGTAAATTAGAAACAGAAAAGATGAGAACAGACATTGCTGAAAATGGAATCACTGACAGAGAAAGTTTGCCATAATCAGATGAAAAGTGAATGCAAATTTTAAAAAGCAAAGATCAGTACAACCAAAAAGAAATCAATAGGTATAGAAAAAAAGATGATCTAACACAAGGATAATTGATATCCCTGAAGCAGAGATACACTGTAATAAATATAGCATAAAATACATCTAAATCATATCAAAAAACCTCTAAAATGAATAAAAAAGCAAACCTTGATTCTTTTTTTTTTTTTTTTTTTTTTTGAGACGGAGTTTCGCTCTTGTTACCCAGGCTGGAGTGCAATGGCGCGATCTCGGCTCACCGCAACCTCCGCCTCCTGGCTTCAGGCAATTCTCCTGCCTCAGCCTCCTGAGTAGCTGGGATTACAGGCACGCACCACCATGCCCAGCTAATTTTTTGTATTTTTAGTAGAGACAGGGTTTCACTATATTGACCAGGATGGTCTCTATCTCTTGACCTCGTGATCCACCCGCGTCGGCCTCCCAAAGTGCTGGGATTACAGGCTTGAGCCACCGCGCCCAGCCACCTTGATTCTTAAATATTAAAAAAAGCACATTGTGTTACAGGAAAAATATGATAGCCGAACAGTCAACATCAGACATAGCCTAGATAAGCTGTTGAAACTTAAAGGAAACTAAATAATTCTTCTGATATTCATACAAAGAACAAAAAAATAATAATAAGGGGAAAAATAATAGACTGATGGTAGATTTTTCTAAGGCTTCATTCAATGCCAGAAGATGAAAACCAATATAGATACAAATTCTAAAGGAATGACAGAAAAATCTCCATCAAATATAGACGCAACTAGCTGATATTCCCAAACAAGATAGAATCTCAGTTTTCTTTAAAAAGTTTCTTAATGATGGAATTAATACCTGAGAACTGGATCAAAATAAAAAATTTAGGAATTAAAGAGATATCATAAAGGGATTGGCTATGAGGACTGGTGAATTTAAAGGTTAAACTGATTTACAGAATATGGAAATTGCTACAATTGTTCTTTTTCATCTTTGTTATTTGGCTGTATTATGTGAATTATTAAAATTAATGCATGTCGTTTTTCAAAATAATAGACTAATTTTTCTTAAATCAACTAAATAAATAAGAAAGATGTTAGCAATCATAAAAATATCTTATCACAGCTTTCCTCTCAATTTTTCTTCTCGGTTTTAGCAGTACCTATTGTGAAATAATGTGAATAATGGGTGAAATAATCCATCCTAAATATCAGACCTAGACTGATCTCTTTGCTTTCATTACTAACCCAATCTCCCTTAAACTCTTTTAGGTAAAAACATGGCTCCCTAATAAGGGCAATGATACGGTCTAGCATTCAAATGGGTGACAATGTTTCCAATCAAACTCAGTGTCCTTTTTTTTTTTTTTTTTTTTTTGGAGACAGAGTCTTTCTCTGTCATCCAGGCTAGAGTGCAGTGGGGTGATCTTGGTTCACTGCAACCTCTGCCTCCCAGGTTCAAGTGATTCTCCTGTCTCAGTGTCCTGAATAGCTGGGATTACAGGCATGTACCACATCCAGCTAATTTTTGTATTTTTAGTAGAGACAGGGTTTTCCCATGTTGGCCAGGCTGGTCTCGAACTCCTGACCTCGCGTGATCCACCCACCTCAGCCTCCCAAAGTGCTGGGATTACAGGCGTAAGCCACTGTACTCGGCCATCAGTTTCTTTTGACTTTTCAGAATACTTCCTCACCTTTCTGCCTGACTACTCATGATCCTGTAAATATGTCAAGTCCATTCCCCATTGCAGCTGGGATATCCACCACCCGGCATCCCCTTAAAATCTGCTACTTTATGGTCGGGCACGGTGCTCATGCTTATAATCCTAGCACTTTGGGAGGCCAAGGCAGGCAAATCACCTGAGGTCAGGAGTTTGAGAACAGCCTGACCAACATGGAGAAACCCCATCTCTTCCAGAAAAAATACAAAATTAGCTGAGCATGGTGGTGCACGCCTATAATCCCAGCTACTCAGGAGGCTGAGGCAGGAGAATTGCTTAAACCAGGGAGGTGGAGGTTGTGGTGAGCTGAGATCGTGCCATTGTACTCTATCCTGGTCAACTTGAGCAAAACTCCATCTCAGAAAAGAAAAAAAAAATCTACTACTTTAAGTTCCACACCTATCACAGCAATGTTTGGCTATTTTTTCTTAACCTTTGTTTCCTTTGAATTCCTGCTTATGGATCCTATCACAGTTGCCTAATTTTTTGAAGACATGTATGAGCTATTTTCTCATTTGGGTTATAGGTTTCCAGAAGCAGGGGCTGTATTTGACCCTGAAGCCAAGTAGGTTGCTGTGCATGGAAGCACTAAATACACTGGAAGCGAGCAGATTTTAAAAAATTGCTCTAAGAGGTTAATGCCTTTTGACCTAGTGAACATTAGGCCAAAATGTGCCTGTTCCTACACATGAAAATAATAAGTATTTCCAGGGTACAAAACTACCATTAAGGTAGTATGAAAGAGGAGGGACTTGGGTAACAGATAGGTTTGCCTCCTGATTCCAGATTCACTCTTCTTAATCCCAAGACCCTAAGAAAGCGTCCCACCTCGCCAAGCCTGTTTCTAGGTCTACAAAGTGGAGATAATGTTGACCTCACCACAACATTGCTAGCTATGTTAACATATAAAACTTAAGATGGGTTCATTATATGATCACTCCCTTTCTTCCTGGAAACTGACAGCTAAATTGCTTCTTCCCTTCCTCTCCTTTTACCTTTTCACACCACAGAAAGGAAAACAACGTATGAAGCACTTTGTACAAATGACCAGTGATTGTGGAAACAAAGCACTTGGATGCAAAAATGTCATTAAAAAAGAACATTCGGCCGGGCGCGGTGGCTCAAGCCTGTAATCCCAGCACTTTGAGAGACCGAGGCGGATGGATCACAAGGTCGAGAGATCGAGACCAACCTGGTCAACATGGTGAAACCCCGTCTCTACTAAAAATACAAAAAATTAGCTGGGCATGGTGGCGCGTGCCTGTAATCCCAGCTACTCGGGAGGCTGAGGCAGGAGAATTGCCTGAACCCAGGAGGCGGAGGTTGCAGTGAGCCGAGATCGTGCCATTGCACTCCAGCCTGGGTAACAAGAGCGAAACTCCATCTCAAAAAAAAAAAAAAAAAAAAAAAGAACATTCAATGATTTTATTTCTAATCCAAAGGCAGGTGAGGCACCACATGAATCTGAACTTGAACAGTACAGGTTAATGTCAGTGGAGCAGGGCAAGGTTTGTTCAGTAAGCCTAGCACGGAGGATGCTGGAGTGTCGGCCCCGACTGAGAGCAAAAGCAGCTCTTGAAGATCAGAGTGAGTAACGGATGAGACCTCCTGGAAGCCTACAGATGCCCGATGAACCACACAGGGGCTTTGTGAATGGAGAGTAACAAACAAGCACAGAATCCAGAAATATCGTAGATTTCTCTAACTTAAAATGGTCAGAACTGATTGAGAACTGTCCATACTTGTCCTATTCAAAGGATTTGAGGGATACTAGAACATGAAGGGAGAGCTAGACGTCAAATCCAGGAGATCCACATCAGAAACAAGGCGTTCTAGCTAGGAGTCTGGGGTACACTTTATCAGAGATTTGAGGAAGGATAAATTAAAACACAGGCAGGAGGTCCACACAAAAAGTATAGGGCACCATTTGCCATGTGGTGATTCTAAGCCAACTGCCTCCAGGAATACAGTGCTGTAAGTTCCCTAGGGCAGAGCTGGTAGCTATTTCTCCAGACAGAGTTAAAGAAGCCTCTTGGCTAGAGAGGGAAAGTGAGGGGGCAGAAAGTTCAGAAAAGCATGTGCTTTTATAAAAACAGAATAGAAAGCATGGCTCTGGGCCAGGTGTGGTGGCTCATGCCTGTAATCCCAGCACTTTGGGAGGCCGAGGCAGGTGGGTCACGAGGTCAAGAGACCAAGACCATCCTGGCCAACATGGTGAAACCCTGTCTCTACTAAAAACACAAAAAGTAGCCAGTTGTGGTGGCTTGTAGTCCCAGCTACTCGGGAGGCTGAGGCAGGAGAATCGCTTGATCCCGGGAGACAGAGGTTGCAGTGAGCTGGGATTGCGCCACTGCACTCCAGCCTGGCAACAGAGCGAGACTCTGTTTCAAACAATAATAATAATAATAACAAAAAAGGAAAGTATGGCCCTGGACTTAGACATGGCTACCCACAGATGACAGGACACCTCATGACTTTCAGACCAGCAGTCCCTAAACTTTTTGGCACCAGGGATTGGTTTCCTGGAGGTGGGAGAGATGGTTTCAGGATGAAACTGTTCCACCTCAGATCATCAGGCTTTACATTCACGTTAGGAGAGTGAAACCTAGATCCCTCACATGCGCAGTTCACAAGAGGGTTCTCAGTCCTATAAGAATCTAACGCTGCCACTGACGTGACAGGAAGCTGAGCTCAGGCAGTACTGTTCACCTGCATGCTGCTCACCTCTTGCTGTGAGGTCCAGTTCCTAACAGGCCATGGACCCGTGCCGGTCTGCAGCCTGGGAGTTGGGGAGCCCTGCTTTAGAGCATCTCCTTCTACTTAATCCTGGCAGGTTGTGCCTGCTTTCTCATACCTACTTTGTCAGCTCCAGCCCTTCCCTCCTCCAATTCACTGCAGTTATTGACACCTTTTGCTTCTGGCTCAGCCTCTCCCAACCCTTAAGCTAGTGCCGGCCAGAGCAGAGAGAACAGCAGCTTCCTCAGGAAAGGGTTTAGAATTCACTCTGATAATGCCGGGACTTGGAATGAGGCTAGATGGATGCTACTGGCTCAGGACAAGGGACTAGTCTTGTAGCTGAAGAATTCCTCTGGGTCACAGCTGTGGTAGACATCCCAGGCTGGCTTGTGTTCCTGACTCCCTCATTTGCCCTCTAACTTTCTAATTCCTCTGTCTGCCAGTTGTTCCCTGGCTTCTGCTTAGAGTGAAGTAATAGCCAGTACCTGGACCTGTTGCTGTCTTCAGTTCCCTTGGATTTGGCATGCCTGGTAGAACCCCGCAGCTTGACATCACACAGGATCCCTCCCAGGAACCAGCCTTGCAGATGGGTCTGTAACTATTCCAGCTGACCACTGGCTTCGCCTCGCTCGCTTCCCTAGACCCACCAGCGTCCCAATATGTTTCTCATTAAGATCTCCTGAAAATACTAAATACTGGAAGGAGCAATGGAAAATAAGATGGCCTCACTATTTAGTTCCAGATTTGTGAAAATCTTTGTCCTAGATGTCCATATTCTTGATTTGCATTACTTTTTCAAGTTTGCAAAACAAACAAAAACAAGAGGGCACTTAAAATGTAATGGTTTAGGCTAATAAGGAATCAGATGTTAATCATCTTTGAGGAAAAATATTGTCTGGAAATCAAATTTTCACATATAAATATACAATTATGAAGGGAAATGTGAAGACTTGTTAAGAAAAATGTAGAGTGAAAAACCAGTTTCATGTCTTAGTTTGAAATTGATCACGAAAATTAAGATGATTACAGTTATAATCCCTCAGCATAAACTCCAGATCTTTTATATTATTTAGTATATAATATAAAATGTTTGATACCACTTGCTCTTGCTCCTGTTCCAGAACATTCTGTAGTAATTTCTGCTTGGTACTAAATTCTTGATGTAGGCTTTCCCATTTCATTCTCATCTGGTCTTCAGTGGATGACTTCTCCCCTTCCATCCCCAACTCCTGGGATAACACATCAGGTTTTTCGCTATTAGAAGAATAAATAATCTAAGTTTACAATGTGCACAAAAAAGCGGTAAGACAGGTAACTTATTGTGTGTACCAGACCTGGCTTCTCAAAGGCGGTAAGATTACCTTAGTCATTAGCTTACACTTTGAAAATAACAAAAATATTTAGGCTGGTCAAAGCAACTACATTCTTATTCATTGATAACAAAACCATGTGCAGAAGAAATACTTAAAACACACTGAATAAAAATAATCGCAACATTTAGAATCAAAAATGACTGCGTGATTACAGAGTAGCATCTTTTGACAAATAGCAGAAAAGTTAGTTCAAAACTTTAAAAATGTGTTAGTATAGGGAGAGTTATGACTACGAGGCCAGAGAAAATACAGGACACAGGAGGGTGGTGCAGGACACGGGAGGGTAGAATAGGACGCGGAGGGACAGTACAGGACCCGGGAGGAAGTACAGGACGTGGAGGGACAGTACAGGACCGGGGAGGAAGTACAGGACGTGGAGGGACAGTACAGAACCCGGGAGGAAGTACAGGACGGGGAGGGACAGTACAGGACCCGGGAGGAAGTACAGGACGGGGAGGGACAGTACAGGACCCGGGAGGAAGTACAGGATGCGGAGGGACAGTACAGGACCCGGGAGGAAGTACAGGACGGGGAGGGACAGTACAGGACCCGGGAGGAAGTACAGGACGGGGAGGGACAGTACAGGACCCGGGAGGAAGTACAGGACGGGGAGGGACAGTACAGGACCCGGGAGGAAGTACAGGACGCGGAGGGACAGTACAGGACCCGGGAGGAAGTACAGGACGGGGAGGGACAGTACAGGACCTGGGAGACAGTACAGGACACGGAGGGACAGTACAGGACCCGGGAGGAAGTACAGGACGGGGAGGGACAGTACAGGACCTGGGAGACAGTACAGGACACGGAGGGACAGTACAGGACCCGAGTAGGGAGTACAGGAAAGGGAGGGACAGCACAGGACCCGCGGAGGGAGTACAGGACATGGAAGGATGGTAAAGGACCCGGGAGGAAGTACAGGACATGGAGCGATAGTACAGGATGTGGAAGGAAGATCCTGCAGTCACCCTTAAACATAGGCAGCAGTGTGACATCTGAGATTGGTATACCTTGTATTTATTTATTTGCATATTTTTGAGACAGGGTTTCACTCTGTCACCCAAGCTGGTGTGGCCTCGTGTGACCACAGCTCACTGTAGACTCAAACTGCTGGGCTCATGCAATGTTCCCACCTCAGCCTCCCAAGTACCTCCCAAGTCTGGTATGCACCACCGGACCTGGCTAATTTGATTTTTTAATTCTTTGTACAGACGGGGTCTCACTATGTTTCCCAGGCTAGTCTGGAACTTCTGGGATCAAGTGATCCTCCTGCCTCAGTCTCCCAAATGTACGGATTTCTGACGTGAGCCACCATGCCTAGTGAAATTTGGCTTTTAGAGTAAGACAGACATAAATTATGACCCTCACTCTAGCACATTATTTGTGATACTGGATAATTTGTTTCACTTCTCTTTGCCTCAATCTTCTCATCTGTATGGAAGTATCTATCTTGCATAATTATGAGAATGAAAGAGAATACATACATATGGCCTATAACACTGTCTGACAAATAATGGCCACTCAATAAACAGGGATTAATAATGATGAAAATGGGCTGGGCTGGGTCTGTAATCCTAGCACTTTGGGAGGCCAAGGCAGGTGGATCACCTGAGGTCATGAGTTCAAGACCAGCCTGGCCAACATGGTGAAACCCCATCTCTACTAAAAATACAAAAATTAGCTGTGCATGGTGGTGCACACCTGTAGTCCCAAATACTTGGGAGGCTGAGGCAGGAGAATCACTTGAACCCGGAAGCCAGATGTTGTGGTGAGCCAAGATCGCACCACTGGTCTCTGCCTGGGTGACAGAACGAGACTCCATCTCAATAAATAAATAAAATAAAAAGATGAAAACAAGAACAGCCTAGGGAGGCTGAATTTCAATGGATCTTAATTTTTCAGGACCTTTGAAGTCCTAAGTAAAACCATGTCATCTAAAAGGAATAGTAGATATTAATTAATTTTCTGATGCAGGGCCATTTGCTCAAGTGAAGGGAAAGAATAAGAGTGCTGGCAGGATAAAACTCTATGGTACCTCAAAGCCAATTATTCTTAGAATAAATCTAAATATAACAGCGTCTTTAGGTAAGTCTTTAGAAATAAGCCTTAAAATTTCTACAAACTGGCCTGGCAGCGGTTCACACCTGTAATCCCAGCACTTTGGGAGGCCAAGGCAAGAGGATCACTTGAGCCCAGGAGTTTGAGACTAGCCTAGGCAACATAGCCAGACTCTTGTCTCTACAAAAAATAATTGAAAATTAGCCAGGCATGGTGGTACATGCCAGTAATCCCAGCTACTTTGGAGGCTAAGTCAAGAAAAATCATTTGAGCCCAGAAGTTCAGGTTGTAGTAAGCTATAATCACATCACTGCACTCCAGCCTGAGTGACAGAGTGAGACCCTGTCTCAAGAAAAAGAGAAACTCTTTAAACCTGTAACGAAAGAATTTCACTCCTAGGATATAATGCAGAGAATCTTGCCCACCTGATAGACATGTAGGAAGTTGATTTAAACAATGCTAAAAGCAGCACTCTTAGGGCCGGGCATGGTGGCTCACTCTTGTAAACCCAGCACTTTGGGAGGCCAAGGTGAATGGATCACTTGAGGTCAGAAGTTCAAGACCAGCCTGGCCAACATGGTGAAACCTCATCTCTACAAAAAGACACAATTAGCCAGGCATAGTGGTGGGTGCCTGTAATCCCAGCTACTCGGGAGGCTAAGGGAGGAGAATCACTTGTATCCAGGAGGCAGAGGTTGCAGTGAGCCAAGATTGCATCACTGCCTGGGCAACAGAGCAAGACTCTGTCCCAGAAAAAAAAAAAAAAAAAAAAGCACAATAATAATAATAATAATAATAGTAATGGCAACAGTGTAAATGTCCAGCAATAAGAAAATGGGTGAATAAATTATGTTCACAGAATAAAATACTATTAAACAGTTAAAATGAGAACTAGGTCTATATATACCAACATGAATATATCTCAAAAAATAATGACAAGTGAAAAAAAAGCCAAAAGATAATTGATACCTTTAGTTGAGTATCATAATATTAATATCTGAATTTTTTTATTTTTTAAAAACTCCATATTTAAAAAAAGCTTTGAAGTTTCTATGAGATTACATTTATTTATTGCTTTTTCTTTTGTGGTAATAGCCTATAGTATATAATACTTTTAATTCATCTGTGTTTATATGAAAATTTGTAATAAAACTAGGGGAATATTTAATATTTATATTCCTACATTTAATCATTGACACATGTACAACGCCAGTAGCAAACATTTTTTAACATAGCCTTTTGTTCCCCATGAAAATTATTATTCTTTCCTTCTATATTTATATCAACAAATTTCCAGTTGCTTTTCCTTAGTAATCTTGAAGGTACTCTCTATAAGCAACATACTACTTATTCCTTATATGGCAAATGTGTGAATAAATAAAGTAGGTAATGCCCTTCCCACAGGGGTTTTCTTACACAAACCAAGTCATATTTATAGCCTTAGAAAAGCAGCTAGTAAGTTAAGGGCTGAATATCAGTCTTTCTCTTAGCAAGGTTTACATATATATATGTATATATATATATATATATATATATATATATATATATATATTTACTTTGGAATGTAGATATCATTAATTCATGGTTAGTTGAACTGTAATCAACTGCATATAAAGGTGAAATTTCTTAAAAATTTGTATAAAAGGTAAAGAATTTATAAGTAGTCTTTAAAGTGATTCTTACATAGAAAACTAGTACTGCACTGTAAACTTATTTTTAAAGTATTTTTTATATTCGAAAGAGCAACTTACAGTTGTTTGTATTTCATTTAGGTCCTTTCCAAAGCTAAAGGCCAAGGAAAGAAAAAATAATTATGGCAAGAAAGTGGCAGAAGATCCCTTCTACTCCTTTTGTGATGATGCATACGGAGAGGCAGCAATGCTGGATGGGTTCTTTGTTGAAATATTTGTTTAGCAAAAATATTCAGAAAATGAAGATAAGTAAACATTTTAAAGAAACTGAAAACTGAAAATTTAGGAATGCAAGTGATGGCAAGTCTTGGCTCAATCAACATGAAAGAAACAGTCTCATTTCGGGTTTATTACAGACACATGTTCACAGCCTCATTAGCATCTTTAAGCATGATATACAACAGAGAGTTTTTAAACCCCTTTAAATATATACTAGTATCTGAATTTTTCTACTTTGTAAAAACTCTATTTTATAATATATATACTATATATATATATATATTTACTTTTTTTTGAGACGGAATCTTGCTCTGTCGCCCAGGCTGGAGTGCAGTGGTGTGATCTCAGCGCACTGTAACCTGTGCCTCCTGGGTTCAAGTAATTCTCCTGCCTCAGCCTCCTCAGAAGCTAGGACTACAGGCACATGCCACCACAACTGGCTAACTTTTGTATTTTTAGTAGAGATGGAGTTTCACCATGTTGACCAGAATTGTTTCGATCTCCTGACCTTGTGATCCACCCGCCTTGGCCTTCCAGAGTGCTGGGATTACAGGTGTAAGCCACCACGCCCAGCCTTCCCCTTTATATTTTTAAGGTGATTTTTATAGTTTTAGTGTTATTTAAATTCAATCCCTACCTCTAGATGTCATAATACTATTCATTCCTATTCTTTTACATTGATATTCATTAGCTATGTCAATACTTTCAACAGATTTTTGTTTTGTTTTCCTTTTCTTGAATGCCTTCCTATTTCCTACATATCTCGTCACACTATATCTGCTGAAATTGCATTTTAGTTGGTTTATTCTCCTATCAATTGCCCTCAGAATTCATACATACGTATATGTGTATGTGTGTATATGTAACACAGACTGTATAGTCAGCACTGATGTCATATATCAGCATTGATTAAACTGCAAAAAAATTTTTTACTCCCTGTATCTTCTCCTCTGTTTTATTATCAACAGTCTATTCTAGTTCTTATCTACACAGACTCTGCTGTCGATTTTATATCACATTTTTACTTAGCATCATACATACATTTTCTGATACTGTTACATCATTTTTGGTTAAGATGATATATGTATAAAATTTTTCTTCAACTTTTTTATAATAGTGAGAATGTATGCTTTTTAAATTATTTTGTATTACAAATAATATTTCCAAAACCATCTTCATAATACATATTTCCTCCTTTATGTTATTTCCTCTGAAAAGTAAACATTCAGAAATGGGAAATGAAGTCAAAGCTATTTGCCAAAGGATACTACCAAATTACAATGTTTAGTAAGACACAAACACAGAAGTTTCATGAAAACTTTTTTTCAATGTTTTTGATTTCAAAAAAATTTTCCTGTATATCTTCTCAGCTGACATTCATAACACTTCTGTGATGACAGTAGTGAATTATTATTCTAAATTCTACAGAGGAGTAAACTGAGGCTCACAGTTGAGTGACTTTTCCAAAGTGACTTTTGTGAAACTAGAATAAAACTCAGACCTGATTTCAAATATAGTGGTATCTCCACATTGCTACAATTCCTTTACTACCTTTTAAATAAAAGTCTTCAACTTGAAAATTCTCCAACTTCCTTAATTTATCTTTTAACATTTGACTTTTCTGTGTAGAAGACTGTCCAAGTCTTCACTCCAAACCAAGATTTCAAGATACTTAATGGGGCCATGCATTTATTTTTTTAGAATATTGTTAGGGCAAGATAAGCTTTTATAGAGAAAATGCTCTCCAGTTAAATAGAATCATTCAATTGGAAACATCATGTATCTCATTTTATAATGCATTTTTATTTGATTAAAAAAATGAACTCAAGAGTATCTTCTCACAGATAGACTGCACGCACTGGAAGGAGGGCAAACCAGTTAGCTTATCACAGGTGCTGTGCTCAGAAAATGCAGCAAAATGTTCAAAATGCAGGTACATTTGTGACCCTAAAGTAAAAATGAGATGACTGAATTTTACAGAAGATGTTTAAAATAAAATTTTGAGTGAGATGTTTACATTTCTTCAAATGTCAGGGAAACACAATGAAGAGGAAATTAAAACATTTTGAAACATACCCAGTGCCACCAGAGGTCTCTGCCGCCGAATGTTGAATTAGAATCTCCTCTCCACGACTGGCTACTGAGCGAAGGAGACTCTTCTGCTCGGCTAATTCCTGTTCTAACTCCTGCTCAAGGGAAAGGACAAATGCAAACACATATATTACTTCATCATTATTGCCTACAATCATAGTTCTATCTATAAAATTCTCAGAGAATTTTGGTAGCAAGCTTTTAAGTTTGCACATTGCATAAAGCGTGTGGTTTACATAAATACTCAAATGTATCTCCAAAGTACTCTGTAGCATTCTTTTGCTTTGATACAGGATAGCGCTAAAAAATCTGGGGAATAAAACCAATGGGCCAAGAAAATTCTGCTGGGTAATAGTGCCCTCAGGTGGTAAAAAATGAACTCTCATTTTTCAAAATCAGTATTATCATGGTAACAAGATAGATCCTTGAGAGGAGAAGTGGCTTTTTAAGTTCTCCACTTACTTGATAAATTAGGTTATCAATAGATTTGGCTTTAATTCTTCATTATTTGTAATAAATACTCTTGTTCTTTGAGAAAATAAAATATTTTGATATGCTTTTCACATAAAGTTAAGGTACCAATGAGAAATCATTCTTATTTATCAAAGTTCATTTGTTTCACCAGGCAATAATTAGCAATCCTATTTTGTGATGGTATCTACTGGAAAGTGAAAATACAAATTGCATTCATTAAGAAAAACATGCAATTTAGGCTTTCATCAATCCTTGAAGGCGTTCCTGAGATTTATATTAAAATTAAACAGAATCAGAGGGCAAATCTGAAAACAGAGTAGGTAATTCTGATAAAGCAGATGACAGCCATGTTCACTATTCGTAAACCTAAACACAAGATTTTCTTAAAGACTGGATTTTCAAATGACCCATCATCCCAGTGGTCATAAGTCAATACACTGAAGCAGCCACAACTTGGTTCATTCAAAGAGAAGATAAAGAGACGCTCTCTGTCTTTAGTAGAGAAGCAAATTGTCCTTCTGAAACATGCCTCTCAGGTTCTTCCCTGGACAGATCTGCAGGCTAGAGAGTGGTAGGGAACACTTTACTTTTTGTTGCTGGAGACTGCTTTGCCGCTGGTGGGTCCGGGTGGTGCGAGCTTGGGCCAGCCATTCCTGGACGCCGGGGCTCTGAGTGGCCGTTAGGTCAACATCGCTCTCCTCCTTCTCCTGTGCTGTTCCCTGCTTTTAATGAGGCAGAAATCAAGTCATGCTACACACCGGAAAACCCTAACCAAAAGGAAGAGAAGGCTACTTTGGGGTGATCTATATAATGATATAAAAATGGGTCCACTGGGATGTGAAACCACATTAAAAAAAAAAAAAAAAGTAACACAAAACCCATCTAAATTATGGCATTTACAGGCATAAGAACCACAGATAATCACAGATAATCACATGTAGAAATGTTTGAGGGCAAACCCATGTATTTAGAGGTTAGTCTTTTAGCTAACCAAGTGGTCATCAGATTTTCCAGAATTTTTTTCCACAAAAACTTAACTCGAGATCCTTTAATGAGCTCATTTTTTAAGTACACAAAGGTAAACTGTTTCTCAAAGGATCATTACCCATAATAACTGTCTCTCCCGCGAAAGGATGACCTTCCCCTATGTCACCTTCTCTCATCCAGGTACAGACAAAGAGTTTTAGAATACTCTTCCTAAAAATTTTTCTAAAAGATTAGTAATCAGTGATATTTTAATGTCTTTGAGAAGCAAAAAGTTCACTGTTCTGTAAGGCATCATACTCTGGAATTCAGTAAGAGCTTAAACTTGATTCATAGTTCATATTGGAGAAAAGGGACTGCAGCACAGATACAAGGAGTCTAAACAAGGGTTTCCCAGGCCGGCTGTACATCCTCTGTCCCACCTTTCACAGACCAGGGTCTTGACCTCCGTCACAGAGCTGCAGGTCCACCACAGGTAACTCAAGTCCCAAAGGCACTCAACTAGGCAGGAAGCCTCATCCCTGATACTGGTCTGTGTACACCCTTAGTGTCTACCCTACTAGGGCCCAAGATTTAAATTATTCCTAGAATTCTCTATCTTTGAGTGTCTGCTATTTATATGACAATATTTATAGACTTCCCTGCATAATTAATAGATGGTACTCAAAGATGAGAACTCTTTAAGATTCTTTCAGAACCATTCAATTAGCACATTAAAAAAAAAGTCATTTACTGTGGGCACATGTGGTTATCATTTTACAAATTCAAAAGCTTAACTGAGGCTTGAGAGGTCTGTGGTGTGATAATTAGAGGTGAGATCTCTGAAAAAGCACCCTTCACTCCCTCTATCATCATCACAAGAAACTGGCCCATTGCTAAAGCAGGCTTGGAGAAAGTCTGACTAAGGGAGAAAGACCAAAGTAAGGATTCACCACCTAGGCAAGAGTTGATCCTTCCTGCCTCATTATCCTAATGGAATTTGAAAGACCCTGAAATGTTGCACATCAAATGGGATTAGTTCTGAATGAGAGCCTTTCTACTCACATAGATTCTTATGTCAAATAACAGATTATGATTTCAATATAGCTCACTCACTACCTATTAAACGCTCACTAGAGGCTGTTCTAGGAGCTGGGAGTGTTCTGCAAACATCTAATCTACCATTAGATGAGGACCCTGGTGAGTTAGACTATAAATAACTGAGCTGGTGATAAGGGCTACAGAGAACTTTAAGACAGATAATGGGATAGAAAGTTTTAGGGAGGCCTAAGGAAGCATCTTTAGAAGAGACAATTGCACTCTGCATGACAAGACCACCAGCCTGACAAAGATCTGGGGGAGGGCATTCAGACCCAGGGAATAGTTGGCACAAAGACCCTAAGATGAAAGAAATTTGCTATTTCAGAGAGAACAGAGCAGTGAAGAGGACAGCGGGTCTGGTGCATCATGGGGCAGAGGAGGGATATTTCTCAGGTTGCTTCCACAGAGGAGTCTCCTACCATCCATTTCTGGGGGCTGTTCCCCTGCCCCCGGTTCCTCTACCAAGTGTGAGCACAACATGGAACCCAACCATTCCAGCTCATCCAACCTAACTGCCCACAGAGACCCTTCTCTCGCTCTTATTTTCAGAATTTTACACTCACCATTTTAGGGAAATAGATGGGATCCGTTCACCCTTCTGTTTCTTCTTTTTTTCATAGAATCTCATGATTAAATCGTCTGAGATAATAGATTTTACCTTTATCTTTGCAAGGCAATGTCAGTGATTGAAGCTAAAGGAACAGTAAAACCTGTAGGTAATAGTATACTATACTATTATAGTATACTATTAATAATATAACCCTCTCCCAGATCCTGAGCCCACCTGAGCTCAGAGGTACTTCCTTCCTTTCAGATGATCCAGCCAGAGACTACAGTTCAGCTAGAACAATAGGAGTGCAATGGTTTAAAATATGCTCGTTGCATTTCGCAAGACTTTCTGAATGGGTGACTAGTGATACCCGGTTCACTAAATTCTCCACCTTCTGCGGAATTTCTCAAAGATAGGCAATGATTTTTCTAAAGATGGGAAGTTTCGGTGGACAGGTGTTCTCCCAGAACTGGAGCCTGTGAGCATGAAAACAGATTCTCTCTCATCTAAGAATCTACCATCTTCTAAGAATAAGCTCTAAAAGATCCTGGTCCTTCCAGGCAAAGTTGAAACAGCAGTTCAAAAGGAACCTGGAGAAAATGACCTCAAGAAGTCAGTGGATGAGACCAAAAGTTGTCCCCAACAGAGTTGCTCCAGCTGCCAACGTAGCAGCCCTGGCCATGACCCGCTGACTTGCTTTTGTGGGCTCTAGGCCACTTCCTCTCTGCTTTTCTCTTCAGCAAAAATTTGTTTTTCAGAGCCCGGCCTGAAGACTCCCTTGGAAACTTCTCCCGGCCCGCAGCCCAACACATTCTTACTATGGTCTGGTTGAGAGAGGTTCCTTCAAGTTCCTTACACCAAATCGGTGCCTAGAACACTGACAACTGAAACGTTAGATCTTAACAACTTCCTCACTTTTATATGCACAGACATATATTCAGATTCTATGTGGCTAGATTTTGTTTTTCAGTGAGTAAGTTTTTCTCTGAATGACTTAGTCATTTTGAAATTTGGACCACATAAGCAAACCATAAGACTTGGACCACAGGAAGCAAACCATGATTAAGAATCCAGTTCAAATTTCATTCTCTTTTCCCTAGGGCAAGAAGGCTCCACCAGAAGGAATGTAATTATGGTAACTACTTTCTCTGAGGTGTGATAACAGTTTTCTGCCATACCTAGGGAACAGGGAGGTTAAGTGCTTCTGTCATCAGTTCCCACTGGGTGGGGCTACATAAACTGTTTATTTTGGAAATACTAGAAGAGTAACCACTTTCGCCAGGAACATTCCTTGGAAGATGAATGAGGACTGAGCAATGCTAAACATTAAATAAAACATTTCTTTACAAAGCTTTTTATTATTTTATGGGACAATCTCTCTGTTCCTTCAATGAATTATAACACGTGAAAAAGACCTAAGCTTCATGAAGATACCATGTAATTTAGGAGATCTTATTACATGCCCTTATGATCTGTAGTTCTTCATATAGAGAAGCTGCCTATTTGATGAGAAACAAAAAGGCAGAGTCATTCACTGATACCCACGCAAGTCAAAGTAGTTAAAAAGAATAGAGGTAAGAGGTATTACCATTTCCCAGCTGCAGCAGCAATAAGTAATTGCGTGCTTACAGTCATGTAAGACTTAGAAAGGTATTCCAACCCTCCTGAATCAACCAAGCCCCAATTAAAGGGTATAAACATTGCTGAGGGCTGCATTTAATGGAAGATTTGTTTTCTGCAACTAACTTTAGTCCATTTCAGATTAACTTTAAATTAGTTTTCTGCATAAAGGGAAGTGATCCTTTTCATGGCAATAATAATAATAAACAGGGCTCCTTTTCTTTCCGCAGATGGAAAAACAATCTTCCAGGAAGCTCTAATTATTTTAAAAGATCTATTAATATTTTATATGCTGGGAACTTCATTAGATGAAAGACAATGGAATTTATAGATCGTTTAAAAATAAACGGTAACCAATTTCCATGTAGTAAAACACTACCACATTTTTCTGCATTTACACTTCACCCAATGCGGGTAGAGTCAGGACTTCACTCAATTTGAACACTTCCCTCGGAACTGGGCAGGATCTGCCAGGTGCAGGCACCACAGGGTGTGTGCATGTGCTCAGTCCAGCCTGATGATCAGTCTCAAGACTAGCCTTTCAGCGTAGCAGAAGCTTCTTCTTTGTTTAAAAGAATGTGATCTGGAAACAGTTGGTTATTGTTATGAATTATTTTAACTGCTGCAATTTGAGCATTATTGTATTACTTGCATTTAAATCCTCAGCATTTTTTCCCCTTTTTGATTACTTTTTTCCATATGTTCTAAAGAATTGTTTAAGTTAAATACTATTATCCCTATTTTACAGATGAGAAAACTGCTGATCTGTAAGGAAGTTGTGAGAAATTTAAGGACCTTGTCCCGGGGTCACCTCGTCAATAATGGATGGGAAAAAGATAAAGAGACTTCAACCCTGGCTTGTGGATATGCTTTATCTGGCACACAAATAATTTTAAAATTTTAGATTTAAATGTCAATGGTTAAACATTGGGAGGCTTTAGAAATAAATCCAAATTCCCTATCTCTTGAAAACCAGAAGATCCAGCAATGCCACTTGTAAATTCTTGTGTGATAATAGCTAGAGCTCAGTAATAGCTGCTTCTTAGACAGGATGTGAGCTTGCCAAGGACCAGGCTGGGCCTGCTTCCCTCATTGGTTTGCCCTTCCCAGGCCAGGAGACCTTGGAATTTGTGGTTCCTGTCTTGTTTAACCCCTCCTGTGCTTGGACTATCAGGCCACCCCTTCCCTTACAACTTGCCTCTAGGGGTAGGGTGGGATAAGGGAGAATTTTATAAATGAATTTTATAAATGATTGCTATCCCACATAGGAAACTTTTAAGGATTTCCCTTTATTTTAGTTTCTTTAGAAATTAAGTTCATTCACAGATCACCACTGAAAATGGAAGAAAGCATTACATATGAGACCTACAATAGCTGTTTATGAAACTAGGTGAATTGCTATCGACTTTCACAGCTAGAAATCATTCTACTTGTGTTCAATTTTAGTATCTGTAACCTTTTCTTTTGACTTGAATTACCAAATCACATTGCCTGTGCATTTTCAAGTGTGTAAATCTAAGTAAAAAGTTGTATTTTTTATTTGCATTTGCAAATATTTGCATTTATTTGCATTTATTTATCCAACATAGAGTTCAGACATCTTTTCATATATTCATTGTCTATTTGTATTTCTTTTTCTGTGAATTATCTCTTCATCTCTTTTGTCCATATTCTATTATTTGATCTTCCCTTATTGTTTTACAAAAGATTTGTGAATTGTATATTTTCTTCCCTATTTGTCTATGTCTTTTGTTTTGTTTTACTCATCCCTCCTTGTCTATGTCTTTCAACTTGGTTACTTTTTTTGGGGGTGTGGGGGGCTCATACAGAACTTTTTCATGTTTTGTAGTTTCATTTTTGTTTATTTATTTATTTATTTTTGAGATGGAGTTTCACTCCTGTTGCCCAGGCTGGATGCAATGGCGCTATCTCAGTTCACTGCAACCTCTGCCTCCCGGGTTCAAGTGATTCTCCTGCCTCAGCCTCCTGAATAACTGGTATTATAGCAGCATGCCAGGCTAATTTTGCATTTTTAGTAGAGATGGAGTTTCACCATGTTGGCCAGGCTGGTCTCGAACTCCTGACCTCAGGTGGTCCACCTGCTTTGGCCTCCCAAAATGCTGGGATTACAGGCATGAGCCACCGCCTATTTGTTTATTTTTTTTAGTTGGCATCTCACTCTGCTACCTAGGCTGGAGTGCAATGGCACAATCATAGCTCACTGCAGCCTCAATCTCCTGGACTTAGGTGATTCTCCCACCTTAGCTTCCTTAGTCGCTGGGACCACAGGTGTGTGCCACCTTGCCTGACTAATTTTTTTTTATTATTTGTAGTGATGGGGTATTGCTATGTTACCCAGGCTGGTCTTGAACTTCTGGGCTCAAGCCATTCTCCCGTCTTAACCTCCCAAAGTGCTGAAATTTCTAGCATAAGCCAACATGCCCTGCCTATGTAAAACGCCACATGCTTTAAAAGAAACTATAAAATTCTGTGTTGGGGGTATACTGGCAAAGGTTTTCCCTATCCTAAGGTTTAAAAAAAATTCATACATCGAGTACTTTGTAGACTTAATTTTTATATTTAAATCTTTGATCCATCTGTGATACATTTTTCTGTAAAAAAAATGGGGTAGAAAATTCAGTTTATCATGTTTCAACTAATTGACTATTTACAGAATGAGTCAAATTTTGTCCACTGATTTGTAATGCCACCTAAAATATTTGTCAAATTCCTTTATATACCAAAATTCTTTCTGGAATATTTACTGTTTAATTTTCTGTTCAAATCTTTATTGTGCCAACACCAAACTATTTTAATTATTGTAATATTGTATTTTAATATATGATTAGACTGGCCAGGCATGGTAGCTCACACCTATAATCTCAGCACTTTGGGAGGCCGAGGTGGGTGGATTGCTTATGTTCAGGAGTTCAAGACCAGCCTGGGCAACATTAGGAGACCTCCTACAGACCTCTACAGAAAATACAAAAAATAGCCGGGCATGGTGGTGCATGCCTACAGCCCCCACCACTCCGGAGGCTGTGGTAGGAGTATTACTTCTTCCTGAGAGGCAGAGGTTGCAATGAACTGAGATCGCGTCCCTACTCTCCAGCCTGGGTGACAGAGTGAGACCCTGTCTCAAAAAGAAAACAAACAAAAAAACCCACACACATATATGATAAGACTAATAACCCTTCATTTTCAAAATTTTATATGAAATATTACATTGTTCCTCTAACTTGTTTTTTGTCTATATAAAACCCATAAATTCTCAACTTCATTTTTCTTTTTTTTTTTTTTTTTGAGACAGAATCTTGTTCTGTTGCCCAACCTAGAGTACAATGGTACAATCTCAGCTGACTGCAACCTCTGCCTCAACAAGGTTCAAGCAATTCTCATGCCTCACCCTCCCAAGCAGCTGGGATTACAGACATGCACCACCACACTCAGCTAATTTTTGTGTTTTTAGTAGAGATGGGATTTCACCATGTTGGCCAGGCTGATCTCAAACACTCAACCTCAGGTGATCTGCCCACCTTGGCCTCCCAAAATGCTAGGAATACAGGCATGAGCCATTTTGCCCAACCAACTTCATTTTCTAATTTTTATTTTTTGTCAGATTCTTATATGGTTTTCAGTGACCTAACTTCATATTTTGTAATAAGCCAAGTCATCTTCCTAAATGTCTCCATTGCTTCTAAATAGTTTTTAGTTGATTAAGCTTTGTTTTCCAGATCATACAATCATATGATCAGGAAAAAGCTGAAAAAGAAAATACACAGGTTAGTCCTAACAATCATCATCACACTGAGAATATAGAAGCAATCAGCGAATTTCCATGAACTTTCCATGATGATATTTATGTCCTACTTCCTACCACCATTTGGCTTCCAGCATGGATGCTTTCCTTCCCTCCTCATTTTACTTTTGGAGAACAGACTGGCCTGATCCCAGCCATTAGCAGGAGAAAGGTGTCAATGGTAAAGGAAAGCAGAGTTTGGATTAGGCCACAAGAAGGAACAGATGATACCATCAGATGCTTGTAGGGTTGGAGCAGCTAATGGGCTTTGAGCTATTTGGTCCCTGGCTTACTTAGCAAGAAGTCAGGGGGCACCGGGCTCTGTGCTTGTTATCCTATCTGTTCCCTCCTTAACAAGGTTGTTCTTGCAATCACACTCCTTTTTCTTCTCTCTCTCTCTCTCTCTTTCTCTCTCTCTCTCTCTCTTTCTCTCTCTCTCTCTCTCTCTTTCTTTCTTTCACAGTGTCTCATTCTATCACCCAGGCTGGAGGCACAATCTTGTCCTACTAAACCTCCGCTTCCCAGGTTTAAGCAATTCTCTTGCCTCAGCCTCCCAAGTAGCTGAGATTACAGGTGTTCGCCACCAGGCCCAGCTAATTTTTTTGTATTTTTAGCGGAGATGATGTTTCACCATGTTGACCAGTATGGTCTCAAACTCCTGACCTCAAGTGATCTGCTCATTTCGGCCTCCCAAAGTGCTAGGATTACAGGCATGAGCCACTGCACCTGGCCCACACTCCTTTTACATCAAATTTTCCTCTACTTTGGTTATTTCCACCAATGCGTAAAGTTACTGTTATTTTTCTGATCTTAAAATGAAATATTCAAATTGTGATGAATATAAAAGAAAAAAAAATGAGATAAAATTTTCTTTGACCCACTTCTTCTCCTTATAGCTTATCTCATTCCTCTGTATACCACTCTATAGCAAAACTCCTGGAGTAGCCTTGACTTTCCCTCTCCAATTCCTCTCCTCTCATTGTTACTTTATGTCAGGGTGCTTTCTGCCTCCACCACTCTGCTGAACTACTGTTGTTAGGAGTCCTAAAAAAATCTATTTGCAAATGTTAGCCAAAGTCCGAGAGTGTAAAATTCAAACTGCATGCTAAAATGTCTGTGTAAACAGGTACATACATGAGTACGCGTCACCCGCCAATCTGTTCCTTTACCTGGCACACCTCAGAAGAAGCACATGAACAGTGAGCCAACTTTCAGCCACGGGCCAGCGGCTGGAGCCCTCACCTGCATGTTGAGCTGCTTATCGTGCAGGGCTCTCTGCAGCTCCAGCAGGCTCCCCTTGAGCCTCCTCAGCTTTCCAGCCAGCTGCTCGGCCTCATCCTTGGTGTGAGCTTTGCCTTCCAGCAGCAGGTTCTCATTGTGGACTGACAGCTCTGATAAGGCCACCACCTTCTGCTCTATTTCCACCAGCATGTTCTGCAGCAACAGAAATAAAGATGAAACTCACACATCTCCCCAGCTCTGCAAAGACTGTTTCCCAGAGTGAAACACAGCCCTCTGGAGTATTTCACCAAATAGACAAGCTTTCATGATTTTTTGTCATTTTCCCATGGTCCTGATGACTGAGTAGTATACACAGATCGTTTTGTTTTGTTTTGTTTTTTTTTTTTTTTTTTTTTTTTTTTTTTTTTTTTTAAGGGAGAGTCTTGCTCTGTTGCCCAGGCTGGAGTGCATTGGCATGAACATGGCTCATTGCAGCCTCCATCTATTGGGCTCAAGAGATCCTCCTGCCTCAGCCTCCCGTGTAGCGGTAGGTACCACAGAAGTGTGCCACCACACCTGGTTGATTTTTAAATTTTTTTCTACAGAAATGAGGTATCATCATTTGGGCTCAAATGATGCTCCCATCTCAGCCTCCCAAAAGTGTTGGGATTACAGGTGTGAGCTATTGTGTCTGGTGACATTTATTTTTAATTGTCTGTTATACTACAGGAGTCCAAAAAAATTGCCTGAGCATCTCAATTTTTCTTTTCTTTTCTTTTTCTCTTTTTTTTTTTTTTTTTTTTTTTGAGACAGGGTTTCATTCTATCATCCAGGCTGGAGTGCAGTAGTGAGATCATGGCTCACTGCAGCCTTGGGCTCAGGTGATCCTCCCACCTCAGCCTCCCAAGTAGCTAGAACTACAGGCACATGCTACTATACCTGGCTAATTTTTTTTTGTATTTTTGTAGAGACAGGGTTTCATCATATTTCCCAGGCTGTTTTTGAACTCCTGAACTCAAGCAGTTTCCCTGCCTTGACCTCCCAATGTGTTGAGATTACAAGTGTGAGCCACAATGCCCTGCCAATTTTTCTCTATTTCAAGATTAGCTATTATATAATGAAAAAATTTGAAAAAAATCACAAAAAACATTTTTACATAGCCAACAGATAAGGAGAAAAGGACATTGCTTTAGTGTTATCCCATTATTATGTTATTTTGTGTTAATTTATGATAATTATGAACAATAAAAATAAGACATCATATGATCAACTCTTTCCTTGTTAAAGAGAATCCTCTCTTTTGAAACGTTAGTGCTTTGGGTTGATTTCTTTTTCAGGTTGATTTTTTGGGTTGATTTCTTTTTTTAAATTTGATATACTGTTAATCTTACATTTCCAAAAGTTTTCCCTACATTTTTATTTTCATGTTCTGGAATAAGTCTCTGGTGCTACAGTTTTCCTCTAAAATGGAGACCACATTAGAGAAGGAGAAAAATAGTCTTCCTTCTTCCTAGATAAAACTTAAACAAAAAGACTTAAAAAAAAAACAGAAACAAAAACACGTTTGATTTTCTATAGAAATCATTGTTTTTAAATTCTGTAATTCTGCACCCTTCGAAATGTTCTTTCACATTTATATTAAATAAAGTAATTTATTAATGAGAAAAGATACTTCATTTACCCTATACAAAATCAAAATTAAGACTATAATGTCAGGATAGGGGTGGTGACTCACACCTGTAATCCTAGCACTTTCAGCGGCCAAGGCAGGCAGATGGCTTGAGTTCAGGAGTTTGAGACCAGCCTGGGCAACATGGCGAAACCCCATCTCTCGAAAAAATTAAAAAAATAAGCCAGGTATGGTAGCATGTGCCTGTACTCCCAGTTACTTGGGGGACTGAAGTGGGAGACTCACTTGAGCCCAGGAAGTCAAGGCTGCAATGGGCTGGCATTGTGCCACTGCACTCCAGCCTGCGTGACAAAGTGCGGCCTTGTCTCAAAAAAAAAAAAAAAAAAAAAAAACCCCAAACCCCAAACTAAGTAGAAGCGCAAAACTTTTATTAAATGGGAATTAAAGGATGATTTCCTGAGGATTATTTTTAAGAAATTAACATAATTCTGTACAGGGTTGATTTTACCATTAGCCACAGCAAGTATAGTGCTGAGGGTCTATTATGCATTTTAGAGGCCCAAGAAAATGTTTGAGTTTAAATTTTAAAATCAAAAGAAAAAAACGGAATATAGTAATATGGAATATATAATAATGAATCTATTGAGAATCATGTAAGTCTTTATACCACAGCAACTGTAAAACTGAAAATATAATTTTTAGCACTTCCATGGGGGAAGAGACCTATAAAAATGAAGTGCCCAGACCCACAAAGGTCATCACGTAGTTCCAATTCTGTGTAAGAGTCATACTTAGAATTATTGTGCAACTGGATTAATATTAGATTTTAATTGACAAGATTTTAGCTGGCTTGAATATAAGATTTTACTTGCTTCTAATTAACATTTGAATTAATTTAATGTATAATTAAATATAAGATTTTTTTTTTTTTTGAGACAGAGTGTTGCTCTGTTACTCAGGCTGGAGTGCAATGGCACAGTCTCGGCTCACTGCAACCTTCACCTCTCAGGTTCAAGCCATTCTCCTGCCTCAGACTCCAAAGTAGCTGGGAATACAGGTGCTCAACACCATGCCCAGCTAATTTTGTATTTTTAGTAGAGACGGGGTTTCACCATGTTGGCCAGGCTGGTCTCGAACTCCTGACCTCGTGATCTGCCCACCTCGGCCTCCCAAAGTGCTGAGATTACAGGCATGAGCCACCGTTCCTGGCCTAAATAATAGGCCTCGTGATCTGCCCACCTTGGCCTCCCAAAGTGCTGAGATTACAGGCATGGGCCACCGTTCCTGGCCTAAAAAATCTAAATAATAGATTTTTAAAAACTATTTTCTGTTGTGATTTAATATGCTTCTAGTTTCTTAAAGTAAGCTTGTCCAGCCCAAGGTCCATGGGCCACATGTGGCCTGGGACAGCTTTGAATGTGGCCAACAGAAATTCAGAAACTTTCTTAAAATGTTATGTGTTTTTTGTGATTATTTTTTTTTAGCTCATCATCTATCATTAGGATTAATGTATTTTATGTGTGGACCAAGATAATTTTTCTTCTTCCGATGTGGCCCCAGGGAAGCCAAAAGATTGAAGATCTCTATCTTAAAGTATGATCAAAACACTATTTTAATACTTTGAAAAAGTCTTGGAATACATTATGTGGTTTATGGACTTTATGCATTACTATAAAAATAGATACCTTCAGAAGGGAGAGGTGGCAGTAATGTTAAAACATAACTTTGAAACATTAGTTTACATGCTAACTTCAAGTGCTAAAAGGGAATGGACCCACTGGGGGTGGTGGCTCGTGCCTGTAATCCCAGCACTTTGGGAGGCCGAGACAGGCAGATCACCTGAGGTTGGGTAGTTCGAGACCAGCCTAATCAACATGGAGAAACCCTGTCTCTACTAAAAACACACAAAAAAATCAGCTGGGCATGGTGGCTCATGCTTGTACTCCCAGCTACTTGAGAGGCAGAGGCAGGGGAATCACTTGAACCCAGGAGACGGAGGTTGTGGTGAGCCAAGATCACGCCATTGCACTCCAGCCTGGGCAACGAAAGTGAAAGTCCATCTCAAAAGAATAAAAAAAAGGAATGGGCTAAAAATAGATGTTTCTTCACAAAAAAACAAACAGTAGAAAGAAGATAGAAAGAACAGAAAAAACTTACATATGCCTCTCTAATTAATCTCCAATCCTCATGGCAGAGAATAATAGTACTTTGATACACACAGATAAGTTTCCTAAAGCATTAAAAAATCCAAATGATGATCAATATTATGAATCTGAAATCATAAGAATAGCCAAAATGGTGTACCATAAATTAAGAAAAAAGTTAGTGTTCACTAATTAATAATTTTCACATATTTCCTCTGAGTCCAAATAGAAGGAATATAAAGTTGTACAAATTGATACTTAACCCTGCACACCAGATGGAGTTTTCTATATATTTCCTAGTCAATAAAATAAAAAAGCTTTTAAGATATATTTCAGCCATGTGTGAAGTCAAATGTGCAGATCATCATTGAAGTTTGATGACAAACACACGGGAGTTCACGATCTATTCTTTACTCTTATATGCATTTTTGAAAAATTCCATAATAAAGAGGTAAGAAAATAGTATCAGAATAAACATTTTAATGCATTTACTACACACAGTAATTCCTAGAGCCCTAACATGGGAGGAAACGCATTCTCTGCTCCAAAAGAAAATCTTCCCATCTTCAGTCTCTCTGTTGGAAAAGCTTTTCAAATAATATATCAAGAGTAGAACCAAAATTGCAACAGAGCACCTATAGACACTTCCTGCTGTGTTTATTTACAGTGTGACTCCCACTACTTCTTCTCATTGGCTTTGTACTTTATTAAGCACTCAACATAGATACTATGGCATTTTGGTATCTACAGTCTTTAAAAATGACCCTTTGGAAGCTAAAGCTACTATGGTCAATGTTTCTCCAAAAGTGAGTCCAAGTTTAATTTCATTTAAGCTTTTATAATGTATTGCTTTTCTATTCTTTAAATATATAAAGTCTATGGGCTGGGAAAAATCATATATCCATACCAAGCCTTTTTACAGCATGTTTTCTGTAGTTAAAAAAAAAATGTGCTTCATGATGTTGACATATTCCTTCGAGATCATTTTTGTACCTGGCAGTCCACAAGCTGGGCCTCCATGTCCATGGGCTCCTTGGGTGTACCCAGCGCAATGTCCAGAGTGGCCTTGGTACTCAACAGCCAGCTGTCCAGCTCATCGGCTTCACAGCGATACCTCTGTAGGGCTTGTTCTTGCCTTTGTTCCTCCAGCTGATCATTCAGCTTCTCCTGATGAATTAAGCAAAATGTAGCATAGACCACCCGAAGGTAAAATCTTGAGAATTTAACACAGTAAAGCAATAGTTCTGGACCCTGGATGCACATGCGAATCGCTGGTAAAACTAAAAAATTACCTTTGCTGAGGCCACATCCCAGAACAACAATCAGAATTTCAAGGGGTGAGTCTCAAAATTGGTATTTTTAAAAAGACTCCCTAGTGATTCTAACGTGCTCCTAGAGTTGAACAAGGTATTCTTAAATAATATACCTATAGGGCCAGGCAGTAATATAAATGATAGAAATCAGCCAAGGATTAGAACAAAACAATGGCATAAAGCAGTTGGTAAATGGCAATAGACACTGGACCTCTATGTCTGGGAAACAGTAGGGAGTGATGGAGACTGTGGCAAGCTGAAAAACATGTGGCCTGCCTAAAAGGGCAGTCATACACAGTTTCAGGCAACTGATCCCTGTGGGAAGGGGTGGTCCAATGTTAACTTTCACCTCAAGTAGAGACAGAAATCTACATTTCTAGGCTATCTCTGAAATGCCGATCGATGATAGACTGGACAAGGAAAATGTGGCACATACACACCATGGAATCCTATGCAGCCATAAAACACGATGAATTTGTGTCCTTGGTAGGGACATGGATAAATCTGGAAACCATCATTCTCAGCAAACTGACACAAGAACACAAAATCAAACACTGCATGTTCTCACTCATAAGCAGGTGTTGAACAATGAGAACTCATGGACACAGGGTGGGGAGCATCATACACTAGGGTCTGTTGGAGGGGCTAGGAGAGGGACAGCAGGGGTGGGGAGGTTAGGGAGAGATAACATGGGGAGAAATTACAGATATAAGTGACGGAGGATGGAGGTAACAAACCACCTTGCCATGTATGTACCTATGCAACAATCCTGCATGATCTGCACGTGTGCCCCAGAACCAAAAATACAATCAAAAAAAAAGAAAAAAAAGTCCAGGCCAATTGCTTCATTTTGAAGCCCTCATAAGTTTTTCATAGAGTTACTGGGGACAATATAAATGAATTAAAAGTTATCTTTAAAAATACTCTATTTTAAAAATCATTTTATGAATAATTCATTCTTATTTTTAAATTAATTTATTAAACCATTTAAAATGGAGATTAATAAGTAGGGCAGACACATTGGCTTTAAATATCTCTAATATAAGAAGATTTAGGATGATGCAAAAGTAAGTGTGGTTTTTGCCATTACTTTTGCACCAACCTAAGACATAAATATATTATTTGACTAATCACTTAATAGGTAAAACTCAAAATACCTATACACCCAAGAACAAAGTCATGATTAATTGCATTATGGCATAATTAGCAGCTAAATAAAATAATATTCTGTTCATATAATAAGAAATGTATTGAGAACCCATTACGTGGCAGAGAAGCTGCTAAGAAATGCAAGATGACAGACACTATAAAGGTCTTTAGGAAGCCTCCAGTCTAACCAAATTATAGGAGCAGCAATATGAGTAGCCTAGAAGCTTTGGGCCAAGAATTATGAGAGAAAAAATAAAAAGGAAGAGAGCTGATTTTTAACACAGATATTACTGCTGCCCAAATTTGTTTCTGTATTAAATAATATTTAAATTAAGTAATGTGGAAACCAGAATTGCAAGAGTATTTTCATGAATTACTATGTTTGAATTGGCTGACAGTGACTAAATGTGATTTATTCTTCATAGTATTAGCAGTATCATTGGCCAAATGCTGTCAGGTAAACATAGCAAACCATTATGCAAACCTTCAATTATTCTTCACAAGGTTCATGTCTACCAAGTATTTGCTTTCCATATTCTCAATATTTCACACCTGAAATGAGTCAGCAAGGGGTCACAGGACATATTCTTGGCTACACACTGACTGTACTCAATTCAGGACACGGTTCTTGAAACACAATCCCAGCTTAGGAGAGGGAAGCAATGAAAACGCAGATACGTAAGTAACCCACATACATGGTAACACAACATTAAAAGTTAACTCAGAAGCAAGGAGGCCACTTTAGAGTTATTCATTACCTCCAAAAGCTGTCGTTTCCCTGAGGCTTTCATCCTGATGGTGGACATTCGCTCGGCTAAGACAGTGAGCGTGGACTGCAAGGCCAGCTGCTCCGCGGGGTCGGCCTCGCAAGACTCGGATACCAGCTCCTCGGCGAGAGAGGACTGGAGCTCATTGATTTCATCCTGGAGCATGAGAATCTCATCCATCAGTGCCTGGAGGAAAGACTGTGGAATCACACTCATGTATTCATTTTCTTCACTGAGGGATCATTAACGCCAGCTGAGCCTCACATCCGTTGGGATTAGCAGAAGACATTTCACTTGGGAATCATTAATCAATCAACAAATAGGGACCTAGTCACCTAAGTTTCTAAGTGAAGGGCCAGGACATTTTAATACTGAATATATCACTAACCGAAGTGACTTTGAACAACTTAATCTTTCTAGTTTTCAGTAGGCTCATCTGTAATACAAGGAGAATATGCTCCATTATTTCTATTTATCAATTTATTTTTTCTCTTTAAGAGACAGTCTCACTCTGTCACCCAGGCTGCAGTGCAGTGGTGTGATCACAGCTCAAGCGACCCTCCCACTTGAAGCTAAGATTACAGGTGTGTGCTACCACACCTGGCTTAAAAATTTTTTTTTTTTTTTTTTTTTTTTTTAATTTTTGTAAAGACAGGATCTTGCTGTGTTGACCAGGCTGGTCTCAAACCCCTGGCCTCAAGGAATCCACCAGCCTGGATGACAGGCATAAGCCTCCACATTTCTCAATCATTTCTAAGAGTCTCCAATACCATGTTGAAAATACAATGTATCACTTTCTTCCTCAACACGATTTTCCCACATTAACCTACTGCTTTCCCCAAATCTGAAACCTCACGGAACTCTAATCCAAAACTCACCTCGTTTCTCATAAGATGGGAGAAACCTGCAGCCTATTTCTATGTCAACACACTACTCATTTTTCTCATTTATCAAACTCTAAAAAATAAGGGTCTCTCCCAAGTGATGTCTTGCATTCCCAAGACTTCAAATGCTTTCTAATCCTGAGCACTTCCAAAGGCACATTCCTAACCCAGACACCTGCCCTAAGTTTCAGGCTGTGCTGAACTTACCTAGTTCACGGGTGTCTGTATAGAATTAAGTCTAAACCTGCTTCCTCTCCTGTCTTCTGCCGCTTCCCATTATGGCTCAAGCTGGAGACTTGGGAGTCATTCTTCACATCCTCCTCTCCTTCACTCACCAGATCCAAATATCTGAATATCCCAGCTGCCCCCACCTGAAGTCAAGTCAGCTTCCTCTGTTGACTGAGTTGCTATATAATGGTCTGCTGATGAGTCTGTCTGCTTACACGCTTGTTGCTCAAAACCAGGCTATGTGAAGCAATTACAGTAACTTTTTCAAAGTGTGAATTAGATCCTCTCACTCCCCTGCTTTAAAATATGTACTGGCTCCTTGCTGTGAAATAAATCAAACTTGTTACACTTGTGTGGTCTCACTCTTCCTGCCTCGTGTGCCACACCCACTTTTTGCTCACCATATTCTTGCCTTCTTCAGTCACTCCAGGGTCCCACTTCAGTCACTTCCTGGCCTCAGGGCCTTTGCACATGCACATGCTGTTCCCTCAACGTGGAAAACTCTTTCCACGCTGTGTGTGATAGCTCTATTCACCCTTTGGTCTTAAGTTAATTGTCCTATCTTGAGAGAGGCCTTTCATGACCACTCAATCCTAATTTCCATCATTCTCTCTCAATAGTGCCGTTTTCCTGTCTATCAAAATTATATTTGATTTTATTTCTCTTTTCTGGGGTATTTTATGACTTGCTCTTTAGATGGAATCTTCACAGGAGAAATTTTTATTTAGGATTTCAATGAAGTTAGAAAAATAGGCTCTATCACCAGAGCAGCGACTATGATTTCAAGTAACACAGGCTTTATATTCACCAATATTTCATAGTTTCCCTTGTGCCCTTATTTGCATAATTCCTATCTTTTCCACAGGACTGGAGGCTTCGCTGTAAACATAGTGCCTCCTCAGAACTCTCATGATGTAAAACAGCAAAAACCCCTTATCTTTTCCTAATATCAAATATCATCATGACATTTTTAAAATAAACTATTACTGTTATATACATTTAGAAAAGTGAACAGATTATAAGCACACCAACTATATATATATATATATATATATATATATATATATATATATATATGTCTTCATGCTGCCACCCAGATCAAGAAATAGAACATTGCCAGGATTCCACAAGCCCCTTTGGCCTTCTCCCTCCTACTACTGCTGTCCTCAAAAATTACCACTGTGTTAACTTGTAAATATCAGAGCACTTTGGCCCTTCTTTGAGCTTTATAGAAATGGGATCATACACGATGCACTGCTTTGGGTCTCGTTTCCTTCTCTCATGACTGCAAGAGTCATTTTTTTGTTGTTGCATGTAGAAAGAGTTAACTCATTTTATCATTATATTGTATTTCACTGTCACCTGGCTCTGAATTGTTTTCACTTTAAGTTTGTCTAGTGGGTTTAATAGTGGAATCTCATTGTAATTTCAATATCCATTTCCCTGATGACTAATGAGACTGAGTGTGTTTTGTGGCTACCTGCTAAAAATCTCTTGTCCATTTTCTACCAGAGTTGTTCCTTTTCTTATTGATGTATGGAGTTGTTTGTATATTGCTAGATAGGAGTGCCTGTGTTTCTTCTGGTTCTGCGTATTGCAAATAATCTGCTTCCACTTTGAGGCATGGCTTTTTCCTTAATGGGGAAAGACTTCCTTAACAGCATCCTGTGATAGAAATAAGTTCTTAATTTTATCATGGTCTAATAGAATCAACATTTTCCCTGACAGTTAGGACTTTTTGTGTCCTATATAGGAAATCTTTTGCCTAACCTAAGGTCATAAATAGAACACATTCTCATAGGTTATCATCTATAAGAATGCTACTAAAAGCGAGGTTCACAGAATAATGCCTGTCTGCAAAATGTTTGTTACAGGCTTATGATGAAAATAATATATTGAGAGCAAGTGCTAAGAAACTTACAACATCCAAGCAGCATTTGATTTAATTCGACTAAAGTATCTGTCTGTGATGGATTAGAATGTTTTTAAAAAAGATCATTCACCACAGATATTTAAAAATATTATTTTCAAACTTTTTTTGGTAATAGCTTCACATTTGGATCTACAAACCACATAAACAATTTTCATGACCACCGTAGAAAGAGGTAAAAATTCTTTATTTTTTTCAACCATTGTTTTGTGGTTCAGTCTTTGCCACAAGCCAAGTGTCTGTGTGAATGTGATTCTGCAACTGGTCTCAAATTCTGTTTCATCAACCCATTTGGTTGTTTGTGCAAATACCACACAATCTTAATTATTGTAGCTTTATAAATCTCCCTATCTGGTAGGATATGTCTTTCAACTTTATTAATCTTTTTCAAGACTATCTTGGCTATTCTTTAATTCTGGCATTTTTAATATATTTTTCCAACATATTTGCAGTATATTTTATTGTTATTATTATTATTTGAGACAGAGTGTCACACTGTTGCTCAGGCTAGAGTACAGTGGCAAAATCTTGGCTCACTACAACCTCTGCCTCCTGAGTTCAAGCGATTCTCTTGCCTCAGCCTCCAGAGTAGCTGGGATTACAGGCATGCACCAACATACCCAGCTAATTTTTGTATTTTTAGTAGAGACATGATTTTACCATGTTGGCCAGGCTGGTCTTGAACTCCTGAGCTCAAGTGATCTGCCCACTTCGGCCTCCCAAAAGGATTACAGGAATGAGCCACTGAGCCCAGCCTGCAGCATAATTTAGAATCAGCTTGTCAACCTCCACCAAAAACCATGCTGCAATTTTTAAAATGTGATTGCAGTAAATTTACAGAATATGATTATACATTCAAAGTATTTTTATACATTCAAAGTATTATACATTCAGAAAACTTTCATCCAGTAAATTATTTTCTATTATTTCATAATAATGTTTTGTGCCTGAATGCTAAAAGTGTAAAGTCTATATTTGGTCTGATTTTAAAGACTTCTCCATAATTAGATGAATCTTATTATGTCTTTTTTTTTTTTTTGCACTAATCCTTCTGTACCAGCAAGAAGAGCCCCCTAACAGTTTCACACTACGTTCATTCCCATCCTCTCTTATGTGCCTTTCCACACACATTTACATTTATAGTGCCTCCCACCCACTCCTGTTGCCATTCCAAATTTTCAAACTCTGTCTCCTCGAAGTCCTGGTTAGATCTCATTTAACCTACTTTCCACCAGCTGTAGCCCACAATCAGATTTCTGTTTTCTGTCTGATGTGTTGGTAACTCTCGCCAGCACTACCTCATTAAATCTCAGTGGATTTGATCAACCAGGTGTACGCTTAAGTTATTAGCTTCCGTTTAAAACTCACAATGTTCTAAAATAGCTCTCTGAATGTTCTGCAGTCAGTGATAAAGGAATTAGGAAAATCTAGAACTGTTCACTTAAATCTTCTTTTTTCTTTCTTTCTTTCTTTTTTTTTTTTTTTTTTTTTGAGACAGAGTTTGGCTCTGTCACCCAGGCTGGAGTGCAGCACTCCAATTTCAGCTCACTGCAACCTCTGCCCCCACCTGAGTTCAAGTGATTCTTCTGCCTTAGCCTCCCAAGTAGCTGGGATTACAGGCGTCCACCAACATGCCCAGCTAATTTTTCTATTTTTAGTAGAGATGAGGTTTCACCATGCTGGCCAGGCTGGTCTCAAACTGCAGACCTCAGGTGATTCACTCACCTCAACTTCTCAAAGTGCTGGGAGTACAGGTGTGAGCCACTGTGTCCAGCCTCACTGAAATCTTGTTAGAGGCAGTCCGCTCCATTCATGCTTGAGTTTACTCTTAAAGGAGAGTGGACATTTTTGAAAGGTAGCTAGAGTTTTTAACTTCAAGATCCAGGAGCCAGGCTCAGGGGGTATGAGATTTTCTTTTGGGGTCATAAAAATGTTTTTGAACCAGATAGAGACAGCAGTTGTTTAACATTGTGAATGTACTAAAACCACTAAACTGTACAATTTAAAATGGTTAATTGTATGTTACATGAATTTCACTTCAATTAAAAAAAAACTTCAGCCGCCAAATATGTCTTCAGTCCCATAACTCTGAGTATAAGACCTGGTGGCCAGCTGCTCCCTGACAATATATGATTCAAGATAAGGAGAAAGACATGAAATGTATGCCTTTGTGTTTTTGATTTGTAATTGCAAACTTGGCGTGTATGTGAAAAACTTGGCTTGTGCTTAGAGAAGTATCATGAGCTTCTCTAACATGAAAAACTCTTTAATAGTAAGGGCGAACAGAAACATGGACCTTATGTTATGTGATTTTCAGAACTATCTAGATGCACAGGTGCTTTTTGTTGTTTGTTTTTTGGTTTTTTTTGTTTTTTTTTTTTTGATTTTGAGATGGAGTCTTGCTCTATCAGCCAGGCTGAAGTGCAATGGAGCCATCTCAGCTCATTGCAACCTCTACCTTCCAGGTAGCTGGGACTACAGGTGCATGTCACCATGCCTGGCTGATTTTTGTAGTTTTAGTAGAGATGGGGTGTCACCATGTTGGCTAGGCTGGAATATTTCCTTTATTTCTTTTTTATTTTTATTTTTATTTTTTGAGACAGTCTTGCTCTGTCGCCAGTCTCCAGGCTGGAGGGCAGTGGCGAGATCTTGGCTCACTACAACCTCCACCTTCTGGATTCAAGCAATTCTCCTGCCTCAGCCTCCTGAGTAGCTGGGACTACAGGCACACACCACCATGCTCAGCTAATTTTTGTATTTTTTAGTAGAGATGGGGTTTTACCACGTTGGCCAGGATGGTCTTGATCTCTTGACCTCGTGATCGCCTGCCTCAGCCTCCAAAAGTGCTGGGATTACAGGCGTGAGCCACCGTGCCTGGCCTTTTTTTTTTTTTTTTTTTTTTTAAGCCTACAGCACCTGGTATTCCTAGACAGTCTCCTATCCAAGTACTAACCACACCCAACCCTGCTTAGCTTCCAAGTTCAGGTAAGAGACCACAGTTCTTCTTGCATTCTATTTTAGTTCTTACATATATGAAAAAATAAAAACAAAATAACCATAGAGCTCTGTGTTCTATATATCACAGAGCTTAGTGTGGCAACACATGTCCCCAATGCATCAGATGCCCATGATAATGAAGGCTGCAATAACAGAGGATTTAACAGTCAGAGCAATAGCCACAAATCAGCTCATGAACTGCATTCAAGTCTTAAAATGAAATCTATAAGACAGCCGGGCAAGGTGGCTCACACCTGTAATCCCAGCACTTTGGGAAGCCGAGGCGGACAGACCTCCTGAGATCAGGAGTTCAAGACCAGCCTGGCCAACATGGTGAAACCATGTCTCTACTGAAAATACAAAGATTAGCTGCAAGCACCTGTAATCCCAGCTACTCAGGAGGCTGAGACAGGAGAATTGCTTGAACCTGGGAGGTGGAGTTTCCAGTGAGCCAAGACGGTGCCACTGCACTCCAGCCTGGGCAACAGAGTGAGACTCTGTCTCAAAAAAAAAAAAAAAAAAAAAAAAAAAGAAATCTATAAGACAACTTAGGATAACCAAAAAGGCACAGCGTTCCACACAAATTCAGTAGTTTAGACAAGTGTTTAAAGGAAAAAGTTAGGAATTAGGTTACCTCCTTAAAAAAAACACGAATACTTCCAAGAGAGTATTGGGAAAGAAGTAAAAATTAAAGTATTTCTATTACTTTTTAGGAAATATAAAAAAGCATACTGGACTTCCTCACGCCCACTCAGTTGAAATTTAGAAATAGTAATTCTATAACAGTGCTTGAAATTTTTAAGTACCATTCCAGAAGCTAAGAACAAATTTAGATACTGTGATACCACCAGCTTTTCATGTAGGCAGCTGTGTTCCAGAACTTGTAGAACTAAAGCACAGACAGCAAAAGGTAGCAAAAATAGCTCAGATGAAAAACATTAGCTATGTGATGATATACAAAATTATACTAAATTATACATTATTGCTACTTTCTTTCCCTCCCATTAGAACATTAATATAATGGTGAAACCCCAATGCCTGGTAATCTTCATTAAATTAGCTGTACCTCCTTACTGCTGTGACAGCTAGCACGACTACTGCCAACTTAGGGACAAAAGTCATGTGGTTGGCCTTAATGATGAGAGAAGTTACAGATTCACTTTTAATTTATAATTCTCAGAATGTGTAATTTAGAGTTGTCTCCATTAAAGCCATTAAAATGAAATCTGTAAGACAGCCGGGCGTGGTGGCTCACACCTGTAATCCCAGCACTTTGGGAAGGAAGCCAAGGCAGGCAGATCACCTGAGGTCAGGAGCTTGAGACCAGCCTGGCCGACATGGTCAAACCACATCTCTACTAAAAGTACAAAAATTAGCCTGGCGTGGTAGCAAGCACCTGTAATCTGAACAGAATCATCCTTTCTCTCCATGTTCAGTTTATGTGTGTTTTCTTCTAATGCCCGAGTGACACTGTGGTGGTGCTGATTGGAAGCTAACTTGCATTCTTAGTTAGGAACTCCGGAAGGGCAGAGCAGGCCACCAGGATCCTGTTTTCATGAAGCTTCTAAATCTTGTGGGAGCCAGTGATGGGTCTTTGGGAACTGTGGGCAGCCACCCGGGCCACAAGAATAGGGGGCTTGAACAAAGGTGGAGATGTCCTGAAGCTATACAGAGGGTCAAACTGCTTAAACCTTCTGCAACATTGGTGTCTGATCATCTGAGTGAGTGACCTGCAAATGCACTCTAATCCAGCCCTTGCATAATTTACACTATATATTTTTTTTTGAATGCTTAAAGAACAGGGCCTTTTACAGAACAGCCATCAGGTTGGCCTGAGGAGCACATAATCAAGTTGAAGGAAGCTCTCTGGCCCCTTCCAGTACAGTGAAGCAGAAGTGCAGGCAACAGCTGGACAGATAGAACCGCAGGAGCAAAGAAGACCTGGGAGCCCCAGGGAGCACACTGGAGCAAAAGGGACACCCCTTAAGATCAGAAAGAGGTGGCTGCTGGCAACAGAAAACTGGGGTGCCAGCTACAGAGAACTGAGAGACACTGAGGCCCCTTTAGAAAGGAGAGGGGTTTGGGAGACTAGCAGTCTAGTGATAAAATGCCGGGGAGCTCAGAGGTAAATGGCACTGGCACAGTCCCCCAAGCCCCTGACTGTCCTCATGCTTGGTCTGGTCTAGGCTAACAAGGGTTCATTCTCATTTTGTGCTCTGATAGCACCCTCTGCAAATCTGGAGGAGGACAGGTGACCTTGGGATAGCAAAAGACTTACAGAAGGTAGTTCTTTTTTTTTTTTTTTTTTTTTTTTTACCAAAATAAGGCCTAAAAATGGACACTACTCACTTTGATCTCTATCTTCACAAGTTACAAGAGCATAAAAAACCTGAAACCACTATTTCTCAATATGCTGTCTCTGGATGAAATGTTCTCATTTTTGTGTTATACTGAAAGGTCCTACATTGCAAAATAATGCAACTTTATCTGACTGTACATATGAACAAGCAGTGTATTCCAAGATTATCCTGCTTCCAAAACTAGAAAGATATAAAGTAGAAGAAAAAGTACAAGTGTCACTCTTAAAGCTGGTAAGTTACCCTGTCTTTGATAAACACACTTACCATACCATGCTTTCATAGCTCTTAATTAACATCTAAAAATATCTTTCTTTCCTCCTGCCTTTTGAAGGGTTGTCACATGTTCCTGGATGCTTATCCCAGCCAGGCAGCATTTTCCTACATCATGGTGATGAATATGTAGGAGAAGGCATGCCTCAGTATCCTTAGACCCCAGTTATACCAAATCGTTAGAATTTTAGTAGTATACCTCATCACATTGCCAAAGTATTAACCAGATTTTAATTTCTGAACATTTCTTAGCATGCATTTTAAATTGGCATACTTTTAACACTATCTTTCTGCATTAGATTAATGATCTGTTTCTTATGTAAAGCTAATGTTTTGCCTAGTTTAACCTTTTAAAAAATAATTCAAGTCAGGGACAATCACAAGATGAGACTTAGAACTTATCTTTCAAATGCTTCTTTGCCCACTGAAGTCTGAGACGTATTTTCTGAAGTGATAATGGAGGGGCACTCCCTGACTAAGTTTCTTAAGACAACAATATCCAGAAAAGGTAGATTTGGAGTATATTTTATCCTTACAATAATGGCTCACAAGACAATCAAAATAATCTAGCAACTCTAAGGAAACACACTTTGTGTAATCAAAATCAAATCGATGCATGTAGCTTTTTTGAATTAGATTCAAGGTCTGAATCTCTCTCTTTCTCTCTCTCTCAGTTCCCTCCCTAAAGCAGCAGTAGAAATGACCACGATTAGGACTCTTGTTTACTCTGGAGGAACTGATTAAAAAAAAAAAAAAGTAAACTGGCTGTCTCAAACACATGCCTGACAGGCCAACCAGTCACAAGAGTGCCTTTATTTAATCAAGCAGGAAACTGAAGTCATGGCTATTCGTACCTGATGTTCAGCCATCTGGCTTTCTGGACTCCTGCCCGGCTCTGGGCTCTCACTGAGTTTCAGCTCAATGGCCTCCATCTTCGTAGAGATGGACTGGAGGGAGTCCTGGTACTTCTGCTGGCGTTCCAAAGCTTCATAGAGTGTGCGTTGTTTCTCACTGATCTACACAAGAAAAGGGATATTACCAAATGCTTCCCAGCCCCTTATCTTTCAGATTACAACATTTCTTTCTTCAGTGCTTTACCTCTGTGGCCCAACACAGGGCACTGGACTGTGGACTGGATGTGTAAACTCTCCGCGTGTATTTCATAAGACAATCGCTAAGGTAACTGGTGTCTGGTGGGCATATACAAGCCCACCTTGAAGACTTACCACATTCTTTAAGGTCTCCCAAGAACGCTGCAAATCACCCAGTTTGGCAGTAGCAGATGGTTCCAATCCTGGTTCATAGAACTCCTGGGATGTTGACGTGCTGGGGTGAATCTTTGCAGCATCTGTCTGCAACCTCTCAGCAGACAAGGCTTGGTAATATGCAATGTCCTGTGAGCGCAAAGCACAGTGTTGAATTCAAAAGGAAGACAAAGTCTAGATTAATATGCTCTGGGTACTGTTGGTCATGTGAAGAAAAGGTTTCCGATCTATACCTCTCACAGGGCACTACAAACTATTCAATTAGTAAAGTCTTGTGACAAGAAAAATTTAGACTGAATCAAAGCATACTATAGTTGTTTCAGAGTTTTGATTTGCATATATCAAAAAACAACTTTACCAATCTTTCAAGTTGCCAAAACTCATTCTTATTTTATATTTGTTAAATGAAAATACAAAGGATTTAAGCAGTACACACTTATTTAAAGACTGATTAGAATAGGAAAAAAAGAGACTCTCAATGATCTAGTTCCTAAAATGTTGCTAAATATATTCATTAAATTTTAAATACTTTAAAAAATGACTTGACTTAAATAAAATTAAATCTGCATAGGCATCCAGATCTTCATTATTTGTGGGTTCATTATTTGCAGAGTTAATTTAAATATTTTGATATTAAATAAGAAAAATGTAATGGGGAAGTTAAAACTACTCTATGAAACAAATAATACAAATGTTTTCTTCTATTCATTTTCTCAAAGTATACACACACACAAAAATCAAAGTGAATTATGAAATATTATGCTTTAAAATGTTTTAAATCTATTGTGTTAGAAGTAACATTACATATATTATTTGTATTGATAAATTTTACTACATCAAGAGATACTGTAAAGATATATCAAGAAATATAGTAAAGATGGCTTTTAATTTTTTCTATGATTATCTGTATTTCTGTAGAAATTTAATTGAGGGAGTAATTCCTATGATAAAGTTCACTGTTTTTGCAGTTTTACTGTTGAAGGGAATTATGTCAACTTAAAATACCTGAGTCTTATTGATAATCATGTATTGGTAAAAAGTATTGAAGAAGGCTCCAGCCATCTGAGAACCAAATATAGCAGTGGCATCCAGTAGAATGAATTCCAGCTGGGACAGCTGAGATTCTAGTGAAATTCTCCTCCTGTGTAGCTATATAATGGGCACAAATAACTTAACATCTTGCACATTGGTTCACTCACTAGTCCAATCTTGGGTGGGATTGAGGATTATATGAAATAATATTTGAATGACAATGACACCTTCTACCGATTTTGCTGTTGTTGCTGAGGCCTCCAGATAAGTCCTCAACATTCACTGATGACACTGGAGTATGGAGACTGCTTCCTCTTCACTCCTAACCCTGTCAGTGTCTTGAGTGGAGAACTCCTCATGCCCTTAATAGGTTTAGATCTGTTGATCCTCACTCACTTCCACCCCGCTTCAGTCCTCCACACTCTTGAATGCTGTCATCACTCAACTGGACTTGTAGCTATGTCTAAAGTTACTGAAACCCCTTTCTTCACAAGACCCTTGTTTCTCTTGCTTTTTTTAACCTTTATCTCACCCACTTGGAAAACCACAAACGTCTCAATCCAGCTTTTCTTTCCAGAGTGCGTATATGTATGTGTGTGTGTTATCCACAAACAAACATACACACACACACACGCAATCCAAGCTGTCAAGGAGCTACTACTACAACTTCTCAAATTTTCCAAAGTCTGTCTATAGTCACACTCACCCTTATCTCATGCTTGCCAGTTTCACTGCTTAAGCCTGACTCTCCCACAGCTTCTGAGAATCCCATAAACTGCTTTTTCAAGGACCTTGGTCTATGAATATCCTCTTCTGCTTTGCTGACTTTCTCTCTTCATGGAAAAACACCTAAACACATTGTTTCTTTTTTTTTTTTTTTTTTTTTTTGAGACAGAGTTTCACTCTTGTTACCCAGGCTGGAGTGCAATGGCGCGATCTCGGCTCACCGCAACCTCCGCCTCCTGGGTTCAGGCAATTCTCCTGCCTCAGCCTCCTGAGTAGCTGGGATTACAGGCACGCGCCACCATGCCCAGCTAATTTTTTGTACTTTTAGTAGAGACAGGGTTTCACGATGTTGACCAGGATAGTCTCGATCTCTTGACCTCATGATCCACCTGCCTCAGCCTCCCAAAGTGCTGGGATTACAGGCTTGAGCCACCGCGCCCGGCCCCTGTTTCTTTTTTTTATTTGTTTTCTTGAAGGATGTCACATTTGTTTAAAAGTCCACAATTCACAACAATGGATCATCACACGTGAATGCACTTGCACACACAGGCTTCATCCTCATTTCTTTGTTTTCTCTCTTTCACTTCATAATCCAACTTCTGAAAGGGTGGTTTTCACATGGGACTTTCTCACCCTCGATCCACTTGTAAATTCCAATTTTGGCTTTCATCCTGATAACTGTAGAGCTTGCTCTCACCAGCTTCTTTTCCATGACAAAACGTGATGTATTTCCAACCCTTCCCTTGCCAGACCTCTAAGTAGCATTCAATGGCACTGACCATCCCTTTCTAGAAACATTTTTTAAAAAATCTCTCTGTTCTCCTCCCAGCTTTCTAGTTATTCACGCTTTCTCTTTTGTAGTTTGTTTTCTACTCACTCATCAACACTAGTGAGTTGATAAGCTCCAGGCTCACATATCCAGATGTTCATGCATATCCTGTAGGCTCTTCAGACTCAACATTTCCAAAAGGAACCAATTTAGGTAAAAACAATAAAGTGTTATCCTTCTTGCAATAAATGGAATTTCTTCTCACCTAAGCTATAAACTTGGGATTTAGTCCTGATTTCTCCTCTCCCTTACCATCCACTGCTTATGGGAGGATGGAGTGCTAGTGACGCATATCCTGGCCACAGCCTTCGTTCAAGTTCTCATTAAAGGAACAACTTCCTAACTCAAAAGTTGCAAACTGGCAGCCTATGGGCTGCCTCTGACCTGCACACATTTAGTGTGGCTTACACAGTGTTTTATATTATTTAAAATTTCTTTTCATGAAGATGGAGAGATTTCATTAAAATTCACATCCATAGTTTGTTTTGCAAACCACAAGGTATGGTAACACTGGGTCCTGTGTCTTTGTGGTTAAAGTAATGCTAACAGAGGAGACATCGCCTCATTTCTGTGGAGCAGGAGCTGTCCAGGTCTTAGTCCCTCCTGGCCTGTTTCTCTCACTTTCATCACCAGGGTGGACCCCACATGTGCAACTTCTGCGTCTAACGGCTCCCCTGGTTCTGAATTTGCACACTTCCATTCTCCTGTCCACATAGATCCAGAAGTACCAGTTCTAAAACTCAGTTCTGTACACAGCTTCTAGTTAAATTCCCTCGATGGTTAAATATCAGCTTCTGGAGGAAGTTGAAATTCCTTAGTGCAGCATTCAGGGCCTCCATGATACGGTTCCCGTATCACTCTCCGTCTCATTTCTCCCTCTCCTCCTCCTCCAATGTTTCTCCAATTATACTGAAACTATTTGCATCGTTTCTCCAATTATACTGAAACAATTTGCACTGTTTTTGCAGTCGTACTATTGAAGGAAATTGTGTCAACTTGAAATACCTGCATCTTATTGATAATCAAGTATTAGTAAAAAGTACTGAAGAAGGCTCCAGCCATCTGAGAAACAAATGTAGCAGTGTCATGCAGTAGAATGATTTCAGACGGGGACAGCCGAGATTCTGTGAAATTTACCAATTTTTCTTCCTGCCTTCACAGCTTCCCCCAGGTGGTTTCTTCTGCCTGAAAAACTTCTCACATGACCCAACTGCACTCCACCTGCCTAACTGTGCTCCTCCCTTAAAACTAAAGGGGGCCATCCTTGACCTCTGCCTGAACCCCAGCCAGTGTAGGTGCTTATTCTAGGTTCTCCCACAACACTGTGCTGCCCTCGGCCATACCACCTGCCACCCTCTGTTGTAAGTATGTGCCTGTTCTCACTTACACTCTAAGCTCCCTAAGGGCTGTCTAGGTCAGTGCTTTTAGGCTTTCATCCTGAGCACATTGTGGAGTGTTCAGCAAATAAAAGGCAGCCCTATATGTTCATAATAAATCATGCTTGCAAATGCACTTTTCCAAATTCTACTATTTTATATACATGTAAGACAATACTATTACTTTCCACAAGGAAAAGCAAGAGTGGCTTTAAATAGTGTAAACATCTTACATTAAATACTGTATTATAAATACAGAAGGCCCCTAAAAGATCTAGAGTAAAATAAATTTATTACAAATTTTTTCTTCTGGCAGTCTGTGTGTGTGTGTCTATATGTGGCTCATGCCTACAGATAGGAATGACAACTCCTGGTTTCTTAAAAAGATTTAAAAATATGTCACCTTTTTTAGATGAATAATTTCTATTTATTTGAGGTATATACATAAATTCAATTAAAATAAATCACAGTGCTATAAATAACTACTAAAGTCAATACTTGATGTAGTGAGGAGTCACTGTTAAAAATACGTTTCTCATTGCTTATGTGCCTAAGTTATAAACGTTACTATGAGTAGATTCCTAAGGAAATAAATTTGGATAATTGTAGCTACTGTTTGATCAGTATTTTCTTTTTTTTTTTTTTTTTTTTTTTTTTTTTTTTTTGAGATGGAGTTTCGCTCTTGTTACCCAGGCTGGAGTGCAATGGCACAATCTCGGCTCATCGCAGCCTCCGCCTCCTGGGTTCAGGCAATTCTCCTGCCTCAGCCTCCTGAGTAGCTGGGATTACAGGTACGAGCCACCATGCCCAGCTAATTTGTTGTATTTTTAGTAGAGACGGGTGTTTCACCATGTTGACCAGGATGGTCTCGATCTCTTGACCTCGTGATCCACCCACCTCGGCCTCCCAAAGTGCTGGGATTACAGGCTTGAGCCACCGCGCCCGGCCTTGATCAGTATTTTCTAGTTTAAAAAGCACTTTCATGATTAATGTCACATTTCATTTTCACAATTTTGTGAATTAAGCAGTATTGCTTCCCACTTACAAATGAGAGTATCAAAGGACTTCCCAGGTGCACTAAGCTTAGAGGAGGAAGAGCTGCAACTCAGTGTGAGCTTTTGACTTGGAGGACTATGACTTTCCCATTATACTCTCTCTCTCGCTCTTTTCCAGTCTATTCCTCTCTCAACTCTTCTGCAGAGTCTAAGCCTTGGCTTACTTCTAAGGGGAATCGAGAAGCCTGCAGCAAAATCTGGGAATGCATCAGTATTTCTACCTTCAAGTAAGCTAAATTGTTACTACATCTTAGCTAATAGCTACTGTCAGAGGCAGAATACACTGACTGTGAGTGGGACCAGGTAGTTACATAACAGAGATCTACTTGCAAGAGGAGCAAGCACAAAACATTTTTTTTTAAATAGCTGTGATTTTATAAAGCAGTTCTATTTGGCTGCTTCCTGAAACAGCTGTACACATTCTGTGCACAAAACTTAGGGTTTTGAATCTGAAAACTGAAACTTAAGAGGATGCTACATGTCCTCCTCATTGTAAAGAGACAATTTTATAAATCCAATGCATCACTGGTCATGGTGTCATATATTTTTACTGTCTTCTAACTTACATTACTATACAAAAATAACATGTGGCCATAATGATGGGGTAGATTTGTTTGAGGCATACCAAGCATCATACATTTGCTTTTTAACAGCTTCCTCAGAGTAAAGCTGTCTGTCTTAAACTAAGTAAAGGCATTTTCCCCTGCTTTACAGCATCACATGTAAGTATTTTAGATTAACAATGCCATTTAATTGATGTTTTCGTGTGACTAAGAGAGAGGGGAGGAATTAAAACCAAGTCTAATCTCACTGAGTTTTAGGATCTGATTAAGCTTCATGGTTAATGTCTAGAAATAATAACAGAAATGTTTGCATATTTTATCATTTTTCAGGCACTTTCACGTATACATTGACACTTTACAAGAAGTAGCATGGAGATTTGCAAGTTTGGAAAAGGTATATTCCTTCCACAAAGTTAATTTGGAATAAATATTTATCATTCAGTTTGAAAAATTTAAGACCCTAAAGCATATTTTACAGAATAATTTTTTTCTATATAATCAGCTGACTATACCTCAATTTCTCTAATAACATCTGTAACCGTAGGGAAGGACAAGTCATCAAAGAATGAGTAATAAATATTTTTAAATCAGAATTTGGAGAAGAGCTTCCCAAATCCCCCATGGCTCCCTGAACTTCTCCTTTTTTGTTGCTGTTCTTAGTTTCCTCTGATTCCATCGTTATTATCTGTTCCATGTCGGCCTTTCTCTCTGGATTGTCAGGGCCTTGCAGGTAGGACCAGGCTGCCTCCTTCTCAGCTGCATCCTCAGGACCCAGCACAAGGTTTCATGCTGAGCAGGTGTCAGAATGTATTTGGTGGACTCAGAGTGGATGAGTCGATAATTTCCCTAGAGATTTCCTGATTTTTACCAAGAGAATTGTGTAACTGTATTAACTAAAGGTTTCATCACTTTTATGTTCCTTTTTTTTTTTTTTTTATGAGAGGGATTCTTTTTATCATAGAAATCCTGTGATCGTCTGAATATTTCTGCTTTAAAATAAAAGTAATATAATTGAATTATAATACAGGTTATAAAATATTTGCTCTGTTTAACACTTCTACCTTAATAATACATATCAACTTCTTTGAAAAAAACATATTTTCATAGGATAGTTTACATTTTTTAGTTGTCCTCGCTAAAAAATAAAGCATTTCTTAACACGCATTAAAAGTTTTTGCTCACTGTAATGGCATCTTTTTTATTTCGATCCAATATTTGACATAAAACCTTTTTGAGATTTAATTTAGTATAATCTACATTTAATGCATGATAAAAGGCTTCTTATAACAAAAAGATTATTTTATTTCCCTCATTTTATAGGAAATAAAATTTAAGGCTATTAAAAGACAAGTTAAACATTCAAACCTACTAGGCATTCCAGTATAAATGCTGGCAGTCTTGCTTTGCCACCCAGGCTGGAGTGCATTGGTTTGATATAGGCTCACTGCAACCTTCCCCTCCCGGGTTCAAGCAATTCTCCTGACTCAGCCTCCCGAGTAGCTGGGATTACAGGTGGCTAGTTTTTGAATTTTTAGTAGAGACCGGGTTTCACCATCTTGGCCAGGCTAGTCTTGAACTCCTGACCTTGTGATCTGCCCAACTTGGCCTCCCAAAGTGCTGGGATTACAGATGTAAGCCACTGCACCCAGCCCTGACAGTCCTTAAATTGGTAAACATGCCATGAATAAAGAAGTCTGACATAATAAACAGAAGTTTCGCATCTTCAAAATCTGAGCTGGTAAATGCTAACACTACATTTAATGCATGTTAAAAAGCCACGGAGTCATGTTATTTTACAATGGTGATACAGATCTTTCATTTTCTGTTGGATGCAGAACCCCATTCCAGATGATTGCTAGAAACAGAGGCAAAAACGCCTTAAAACAGGTCCTTCTGGGCTATCATTCCCATGACCCAGTTTTTGCTCATGTCATTTTCTGTAGCCCAGAAGAGGAGACGACATACTGAGACACATGACAATCATAGTTCGTGCAACTATAAAACCCAATGGTGTGTCCCTGGAATCAAATGCAACAGTCTGAGATTCATACCCACGGTCTAATGGAAACCGAGAATGGAGTCCTGCATCTGCCCAGAGATTACTGCTAGAGGAATGCCAAGTGGGAGGTACCTGGTTAACAGAAGCATCTGTATTAGCCACAGGTGAAGGGGAGCGACAGGCAGGTGGAGAGGAAATCTCACTGTTGGTTCCCTCCTCCCCAGACTCCTCAGTGACCGGTGACAGCAAAGTGTGACAGCGACCTGCAGTCATCTGCCACGTAAAATGTAACCCAAAGAACATGAAAATCAATTAGGTGTGTTAACATAAGTCCTGTTCAGGCACAGGCCAAAACAGAGATAATTATAAAACAAAGGTTAGAATTCCTGGGACCCAAATTCACATATTAATCCTGTGTTAGTATTTAAAAGTTCTGCCTTCAAGAGAATATGATGCTAGTAATCATTTGTAAAACAATCAGGGATAGGGGTGCATATCACATTGAAGAGTTTTGTTGTTGATTAAATACTTCATTATTTTCCTGTCTTTGGATAGTTTGCGGCTTTATAAATAACTGGAAAATCGTGAATCATACAAACGAGGAAAGGTCTACGAAATAAAGCTTGGTCTTTCGTGGACATCTCAAGTTTCAAATATCGTAGCGAGATTAATGCACCCAAAGTACAATATTAGTAAATGGGCCCAGGTATGGTTATTCATTATCTGAGGCACAGCATATATGAGGGAAAATACACAGCACTGGAAAACATTGTAGTCACGAAAATACTCAATGCATTTTAGATGTCAAGTGTATAGGAAAATAGTGGTGCAGAAAAGAAAATAATAAAGTTGACTTATTTTAATCCAAAGCTGAGCTTTAGATTGTCTATTTTCATATTTTTCTCACAATAGCTGTTCTTCTCAATTGTATTAAACATTTATACAGTAAAGTACATGCACATATGTAGTTAGCTAGTTAGCGTGGAAAACACAACTAAATATACGTGCCATGAATTTTCCCTTCCCCAGACAACTACAACACTGTGTAAATAAATTATTGTTTAAAGCTCAGAGCCTCTCAGTATTCTTGCGACATTATAAACAAATGCAGGGCAGACCTCTGACATGTTAAGTAATTCAGCTGTCTCCAGCAAACAGTTTCATTTTAACTGTCATTGTTTACAGTGTCAAAGATGGGCCCCCGCCCAAAGGTTGTCAAAGAGAGTTAAGGAAACTGTTCCTCCCTCTGAATCTGCAAGATCGAAGGCTGGACCCTGAAACCGACAGAGAGGGAACATGGAGCCACTCGCCAGGCTCCAATCAAAGAGCAAAGCCGCGGGAACGGACGGGATCCTTACCATGACCACAGAGGGGTGGGCCGTAGGCGCGGGGAGGAGCTCCCCATCCAGGTCCTCGGTCCCTTCCGCCAGCCCCTCGACCTCCGTCACCGTCAGCAGCATGGTGGCGTGCTTGGCTTTCATCGTCAGCATCTTGCACTTGGAATTTAAAGAGGCGATCTGCTCCTGGTAGCCCTTGATTTTCTGCGCCAGCTCCTGAGGAAACATTTCCCCCACCAGGGTGTCAGAGCAGCATCAAAAGGAAACAGAAGTAGTAGCGTTCATCTTCCTGCAGGGCGGGCCAATGAGCGCGCAGAGCCCGGGGGGCCCGGGAGGCAGGATGTGGAGGCGGCGGGTCCGCCTGCATCTCGCCGCCCAGCCAGACCGCAGGCTGCGCGGCGCGGCGCAGGCACAGCCGAGTACCCGAGCCCGCGTCCCCGCGTGCGTCCGCGCAAAGGGAGGCCGGAGGGGATGACGCCGAATGGATGGTTTCTAATCGCGAGAGAGGCCCCGTGAACTTCCGCAACATTAAGAACGGACAACTTTCTTAAAAAGCGGAAAGCATCCGAAATGTACCAGATGGTTCATGCCATGGAAATTAGGTCATGTGATGGCTAAAACCACACCAAAATAAATAAATAAATAAATAAATGCAATGCTCAGCTCTTACCCTGCTGAGTCCATTCAACAGAGATGACAGTCATTTATTTTACACAGGGTCACATAGTCAATGGCCTGTCTGTTCCTGTGACCCTAGGAAGGTTTTTTTTTTTTTTCCTAGATAAGCTAGATATTGCATATGAAACCTTAATTTTTAAATGCAGATGAACCCTCAAATAACATTTTGTATAGTCATCAAATTTTCTCTCACTTCATCGTGTCTCAAATGTTGCTGAGCTTTTAACTTGAAGTGCGGTTCAAATTTAATGGCTTTTAATTTCATTTGTTTTGAAAAAAATATTTCTTTTTGTTTTGGAGCAAGAATGAAAACAAAATATTACGAGAGATACAGCTTTTAAAATTTTTACTAAGAGCTTATTGGAAATATATTTTGGATAGCACATAGCCCTTAAAAAGTAACTACAGATTCATTTTAGGAGTATGGTAATTCTAAAATATTAAAGTGTTACTTTCTTATTTAAATATTTTAAATATCAAATATTAAAATTATACTTTATTGCATCTTTCAACAATGAAAATACATATTTCGAAACATGATTCCTTAAAGTACAAAACTACTATTCTTTTTTATTCTTTTTATTTGGTTGCTTTGTTTGAGAGGCTGTCATTTATTGTACGCATAGAACACATTTTGTGGGCCAAGCACAGTAGCTCACACCTGTAATCCCAGCACTTTGGGAGGCCGAGGCAGGTGGATCACTTGAGGTCAGGAGTTCAAGACCAACCTAGCCAACACGGTGAAACCCCATCTCTACTAAAAATATAAAAATTAGCCAGAAATCGTTTGAACCTGGGAGGTGGAGGTTGCAGTAAGCCGAGATTGTGCCACTGCACTCCAGGCTGGGCAACAGAGTGAGACCCTGTCTCAAAAAAAAAAAAAAAAAAAAAAAAATTGAACACATTTTGTAATAAAGACATAAAATCTTAATGCCTGAAATAATTGTGTACACACATACATATACACTCATATATACACACAGATATACACACACACACACGTATACATAGTCATTCCTCAGTAACTGAGGGGCATCGGTTCTAGGAACCCTCTTAGATACCAAAATTCACAGATGCTCAGTTTCTGACGTAAAATGGCTTAGTATTTGCATGTAACCTATGCACATCCTTCCAAATACTTTAAATCATACACTAAATCAAATACTAATAATACCTAATACAATGTAGATGTCATGTATCATAAGTAGTTGTTATACTGCACAGTTTAGGGAATAATGACAAGAAAAGAAGATGAACATGTACAAATGCAACCATCCTTTTTTTTCCTCAAATATTTTCCATCTGTGGTTGGTTGAATTCATGGATGCAGAACCTATTGATATGGAAGGCTGACTGTATGCAAAACACACATGTGCACATGCACACACTCACACATTTTGTTATTATTGTTGTTTTGTTTGTTTCTTCCTCCCAACCAAAACTGAGTGGAGGGAAAAACAGTCCAGCAGAACTCAGCCAGCAGGCTGTCTTCTTGACTCCTAATATTATAGGAATTTTTAATACAAGGATTTAAAAAGTAGAAATCATTGCTTCTTTTCCTCTGGGGTTGCAGTTAATTAAACCTAATCGGATATTTAAAAACAGTGGTTGAATAGCTATTTACTATACCTCATCTAGTGGCTAGCACATGGATACTCAATAAATGACATTTATTGTAACTAGTTAATACTAGAAGAAAACATCTAGCAGATTACTGGACTCCTTGAATTTCAAGCCACCGAGCTTTCATACAACGGTTTACCACTGTACAAAACTTTGAGGAATCTTTATCTTTAATTTTTTTTACCTTTTGAGATGGAGTTTCACTCTGCCACTCAGGCTAGAGTGCAGTGGTGCAATCTTCGCTCACTGCAACCTCCATTTCCTGGGTTCAAGCCATTCTCTTGCTTCAGCCTCCCAAGTAGCTGGAATTATAGGCACGCGCCACCATGCCCAGCTAATTTTTGTATTTTTAGTAGAAACAGGGTTTCATCATGCTGTCCAAGCTGGTCTCGAACTCCTGACCTCAAGTGATTTGCCCACTTGGCCTCCCAAAGTGCTAGGATTACAGGCGTGAGCCACTGCACCCAGCAATTAGAGGAATCTATGAAATAGAGTTAGTTTTAGGCCTTCCTCCCTTTGTAACCACATGACTGGGCACAGCTCCCTGCTGCAGTATCCTGCAAAGATGTGCCCACATGGAAAGCAAGTGACCATTTCTTAAGCTGCAATTCTCAACCTTATTGTGTACAAAACCCATTTGGATTGTTTCTTTTAAAAAAATGCAACTCTGGTCACCGCTTCCAAAGGTTTTGACTTACTAGGTGTGTGAGAGTCTGCATTTCATAGTTAGCCCATGTGACTCCAATGCACATGACTTTCATTGAGAAATAGTACTCTGTGACTTACTTCTGCCAGTGTAAAGCTCTTATATCTCATTACCTTTGAGGGTTGGTTATTTATGCTGTGGCCGAATCCACTAAAATAAAATGAAACACTTGATTTAATATTACCCATTCTCTTTATAAAATTTTTGAAAATGTTTATAAAGGTAGGAATTTTGGGTATGGTGGCCACTAGAAGAAAAGGAGCCCTCTGTAGCCAGTCTCCGGTATTCAGGAGCAGGCTTTCTACATCAGGTAGAAAGAAAAGAGGTGTGAGTATTCTCTCCTATGATTTAAAAGTGGTAGGATGATATTTTCAAATTAAATTTAACCTTTGAAAAATTATTTTAAAAAGTATGAATTCTTGCCGGGCATGGTCGCTCATGCCTGTAATCTCATCACTTTGGGAGGCTGAGGCAGGCGGATCACAAGGTCAAGAGATCGAGACCATCCTGGCCAACGTGGTGAAACCTTGTCTCTACTAAAAATACAAAAATTAGCTGGGCTTGGTGGCACATGCCTGTAGTCCCAGCTACTTGGGAGGCTGAGGCAGGAGAATTACTTGAACCCGGGAGGTGGAGGTTGCAGTGAGCCGAGATCACACCACGGCAGCCTGGCAACAGAGCAAGATTCCCTCTCAAAAAAAAAAAAAAAAGGTATGAATTCTTAGGCATAAATAAATGATTGGTTATTTTTATAGTTATTTGTAAGAAAACTAGATTCACCATAAGATTGAAATTCAATTAAATCAAGACAGAGAATACAGGAAAAAGCCCTCTTCCCAATTTGTATGTTATCATCAGTTAAGCTTTCTCCACTTAGCGCTTTCCTTCCTGTGTTTGTTTTCTACGTACAATGAAGTTCATACAGGATTGCACTATTTTTTACATGAAAATGTGTTCTAAGTCACAGTTAGTTTAAAACTAACAAATGTAACATGGATGTTCAGAACTGTGAGAAGAAAATGTGACAAAATAAACAGCTCACTGAGCCAAGAGCCAGGAAGACATGGTCCATTGCTGACTGAGCTGAGTTCACTCTGTGATCTTGGGGGACTCGTTTATTTTCCTGGGACTTCATTATTCTCTTCTGTTTAATGAAGTAGCCCACATAGTTTCTGCTACAGTGGAAGAAAAAAATCACAGAATTTGGAGACCATGATACTGAGACTGAGTCTAATTTCACTCAGTTAATAGATTTGGGAGCTCAAGAAGTCACTTTTTTCTAAGCTCTTTTTTTTTTTTTCCTTACCTCATAAGGTTGGTATAAAAAAGTCATGTAAAATTTTGTTAAGTTACTTTAAGAAACATAAAGCTAGCTGGGCATGGTGGCTCACATCTTTTATTCCAGCACTTTGGGAGGCTGAGCCTGGGAGTTCGAGACCAGCCTGGGTACCACGGTGAAACACTGTCTCTACTCTACAAAAAAATGCAAAAATGAGCCTGAAGTAGTGGTATGTGCCTGTAGTCCCAAATACTTGGAGGTTGAGGTGGGAGGATTGCCTGAGCCCAGGAGGTAGGGCTGCAGTGAGCCATGATCCCACTGTGAGCCATGATCCAGCCACTGCACTCCAGCTTGGGTAATACAGCAAGACTCTGCCTCAAAAAAAAAAAAAGAAAAAAGAAAAAAAAAAAAAGAAAAAGAAAAGAAAAAAAAAAAAAAGCACAAGTTTCTTGGGGAAAAAAAAACCCATAAAACGCAAAAGTTTAGTAGTAGTAATAATTGTTACTTCAGACAAGATTTAGAAAAATATCTGTACCGTGATGGAAGAGTTGTTACAACAAAATTTTGGATCTTCCTAGATGGGATTAAAAATAGTTTCAAAATAAATATGTAATATATAGTCTATATACATTATAGACAGATAAACAGTGGTTTCAAAAATCTACATAACATTTTCATTTAACCATTGCATGAGAAACATCATTAACATAGATAATGTCTACAGTTGTGGGAGTAAATATAGATGGGATATTTAAATTATTTTGTAAATCATATATAAATGAAAATTATTAGCATTTGTATATGTCAAGAAATTAAAGAATTAATTGCATTTGGAGAAGGGGGGTGAGATTTTCATTCTTAAAAAGCAATAATTTGAATCCTTTGAGAATCTCAATATGAGTGGTTTGGAAAATTGTTTGTTGTTCTCATGATAAAGTTAAAATAGAGCATATGGCAGGATATACTTCATATACTCTATCGTTGGTACAGAAAAAATAAGACACCCTCCTTCCAGTTATTAACCAAAATTCACAGAGCTATGATCCAGCCCCCAAGGGAAAAAGCGACCTTGACCTATATGGAGTTGACAGGTCAGGAAAGGAAATTCTCTGCTAAGCTCAATCACTCAAGGACTATGATCCCTGGGACAGGGTCTGCACAGGATTGGTCAAGCCCTAAGCTCATGATGATGCCAAAGGAACAAGGAAAGAAGAACATTTGAAAATGAGGCACATGTTAGCAGGCCCAATCTGAAAATTAGCAAAGTAAACGACATGGGCCATACTCTGATTTTGGGGAGAGGAACAGAAGTGACCAATATTTCAAAGAAAAAAAATGTTTAAAATATTAAGTTAATTTTTTAAGAGAGCGATCAATGCAGCAAGGCTTTGAGCATTACTGTTTCTTGTAGGCATTAAAAGCAGGATGTAGACTGTGTCTTTGTCTATATCCTTAGTATATTAACTGTGAGAATTCTGGGTGCAGGAGATGACAATCAGTGAGTCCCCAGAGATATAACGTGAACAATGTATAGAGAGGTTGTGGAATGAGGGAAGGCATGTGTTACTCAATCAGCAAAAACAGCACTCACAATGCTTAGACTGCCAAAGAGGCTGCCCAGGAACTGAACACATTCAGTGCAGGACAGGGGAAACTGTTCTCTTCCATTCACTTGAAACCAAACACATACTCTAATCAAGCCAGTTTCTTGCCCTCAGTATTTTGCCTGCGTTCCTCCCTCACCTCATGCCGAGAAATCTGAGCTTGCAGCTCCTGTATGTTACTGGTGGCGACAGGTTTATCCTCAATCTCTCTGTGAGCTCCTTCTATCAGTTGCTGGAGATGCTTCATTTCTTGCTCATATTGTTCATACTGCACCACAGCCTCCTTTGAAAAAAGAGAAACATAGTAAGACTTTTTTTCCTCTATCAATAACTATGTAAGTGATTCTGTAGTGTAACTCCTATGTACCTGTACAGGTAGGGAATGAAGAAGTGATGGGTTAAATTCCTAGATGGTTTGAATTCTTCACTTTACTTCAGAGTTTTCTCTCTAAAATATTGTAGGAAAATTATTGACGGACTCAAAATAGTTAAGTGGTTAGGATTTCTCCTCTCTCTTTTCCCTACTAATATCATCCGGAACATGGAAGATGATGGTCGGAAAATGTGAGGCAGTGTGGGAAACATTTCATTTTTCTATCTAACAAATACTGAATATATAAGTAAGATGCTTAGCTAAGTGCTGCAGTAGGGAATAAAAATATGAATTATGGGCTGGGCATTGTGGCTGATGCCTATAACCTCAGCATTTTAGGAGGCCGAGGTGGGTGAATCATGGAAGCTCAGGAGCTCAAGACCAGCCTGGGCAACATGGTGAGACCCCCCCATCTCTACCAAACAAAAGTATATATAAGTGTATATATATATATACGTGTGTGTGTGTGTGTTTATACACAGATATATATAATTCATATATATATGAATTATGCATGACTTTTAGCCTCAGGATTTTTCTATCCAACAAATTACAAGATAGCAAGGGGAAAGGATAGTTGACCAAATGAGGCACTAGTGATTTTAATGAGATACTATTGATACAATTTTTGGATAAAGCAAGAAATGTTAGCTGAAAGGAGACATAAGGTAAACAGTGTCATTTCTTCCTGGTAAATGATTTTCTCTTACTAGGTAAAGAGACTAAGAATTATGTTTGAGTGCATTTTTTAGGCACTTAAAAGAAAACAATTTAAAGCCTCAATAAGCTAATATATGAAAAAAGTTTGTAACACAAGATAACTGTAAACCTGTATTACCAGTATCTAGATGATTCTTAGGTGAATAATAAGAGATAAAAATATTTAATTGCATAAAAAATTAATCTTTACAAGTTCTTTATTTAAAAAGATGGCTAAAAGATAATTTTCAATAAGGATATCTTTTATATACCATTCCCCAGGCTTTTGTGGGTGATCCAAATGACAGCATTTTAATCTCCTTATTTTATAAAACCACAACAGCCTTTCAGATTTAACACCCTGGTGTGTTTTGATGGCTGAACCCACACATTGCTAAGAAAAGAAGCCCATGATTCATCAGTGATTGCGCTGCTGGTGGAGGCACCCTGCACCTGCCTGCATGATGTTGCACTGCTGGATGGCGGTGTGCTGCAGCCGGCTGGCCTCTTCCTGCAGCCGCAGAGCAGCATGGCAGAGAGGTAAGCTGGCGACCACATCCTCGGGGATCCGGAGCGCACTCTGGCAGATCTGCACTGCTTGCACCTTCGGCTTCAGTGACTCCATCTCAGACAACAAATGCTGAAAATGCGATTTCACAGTTCAAAAATGTAATATTTAAATCATTGATTTCATAAGCAAAAGGCACTTACTAAATTATAGTTATGTTGCAAATTATAAACGTTTTGCAAAAAAATGTTTAAAACAATGTTGAGTTTAGGGGCCAGGCACAGTGGTTCACGCCTTGAATCCCAGCCCTTTGGGAGACTGAGGCGGGTGGCTCACATGAGCTCAGGAGTTCAAGACCAGCCTGGCCAACATAGGGAAACCCTGTCGCTATTTAAAAATAAATTTAAAAATAATAATAAAATAGTGTTGAGTTTGGGAAGCATTTTTCCTTGCTATCCACTTTTAATCACATAGGTTCCTGCCCCTATTTACTACAAATTTGTTCTGCTTACCTGCCGATGGGAGAGCTGCTCCTTGAGACTGAGACGTCCAACTTCTGGAGAAGTCAGGGTTGCCTGGGCTTGCTCCAAGGCTACTTGTAACTTTTTCAACTCTGCTTCAAATTTTTTCATATCCTGGAGAGTAAATATCAATATATGGTACTTGAAGTCCAAAGTCACAGATGAAGAATAACATCACAGTCAAGAAACCACATCACACTGTTTCCATAGTGACATTGCCATTTTCTTCTAATGACAGGCTCTTATTCTTTTTTTTTTTTTTTTTTTTTTTTCATTTTTTACCTTAGCTGCATCTTGGAGGTTCTGCAAACGAATTTTGATCATCTGTTGCAACTCCTCAGTCTCCCGTCCCAGTTCTGCCACTTGCTGAGACATTTTTTCTGTACAGTACACGCTAGTGAGGTAGTGTAATTTCTCAGTCATTACTTCCAGGTCACTGTGAATTTCTTTGGATTCTTCTAGCAGGGTCTAGAGTGAATTGTCAATATTCATGAAATTGACAGGTAGGTAGAGGGGTATAGGTATTCAACATGGCATGGCGTAAAGTCCCCTGTGTAAGTTCTGTGTGTTCATTATTGTATTTAACCTTCACACCCCTGTGTCCACTTTCTACTTGGTAGCCACCTACTATTATAACTATTTCACAGAAAAAGAAATCACAGTTCAGGAACTGTAAACAATGTGCAGAGGTCACATGTCATACTAAGTGGGACCATGAGGCTTCTGCTTTGTCAACCACAACCTGACCCTGCGTGAGAGTCAGGACATAGGAATTCTTTTTTTTTTTTTTTTTTTTTTTTTTGCTTTATGTCATTATTTATTTATCTATTTATTTTTTTATTGCATTTTAGGTTTTGGGGTACATGTGATGAACATGCAAGATTGTTGCATAGGTACACACATAGCAGTGTGGTTTGCTGCCTTAAAGCTCAAACACATTAGTTGTCTTATTCATGTCTCTGAGTCTACCTTTTCTCATATTTAGACTAAAGATTTACTTTTCAGCTCTCATATTCTATATCTAAGATTGAAGTCATATTTGTCTAAGAAATGAAAATAAAACAAGAGCATTACAAGCAAAAACCTTGGATCACTTGCTTTAAGTGAGACAAAGCGGTAGAAGATACATGAAGTATCGAGAAAAGAAAAAACAGCCCTCATCATTCAGAATGATATCATCTACTGGGTCTAGCAGAAAAACAATGGCTAAGTAACCATACAATGTGCATTATATGAAAAGTAGAGTGAAAGAGAAGCCTGTATGAAGAGATGACTCTGACTTGGGGAAGACTGGGAGAAGGTCTCCTGGAAGAGTCACTTTTTTTTTTTTTTTAAAGACGGGGTTTCACCATGTTGGTCAGGCTGGTCTTGAACTCCCAACCTCAGGTGATTCGCCCGCCTTGGCTTCCAAAGTGCTTGGATTACAGGCATGAGCCACCATGCCCGGCCGGAAGAGTCACATTTGAGCTCAGTCAGAAGGATGTTTGCAATCTGACAGATGAGGAGGAAGAGGAAAGACATTTCACACAGAGGGAAGAGCATATGCATAGGTACAGAGGTGGGTGAACCTAGAATGTGCAGTTAGTGGAGTATGTGATGTGTAAAGAGGAGAAATGAAGAATAGGATATTATTCTTAGGCAATAGACAGTATTTTTTAATTTTTATTTTATTTAATTATTTATTTATTTAGAGACAGGGTCTCTCTGTTGCCCAGGCTGGAATGCAGTGGCTATTCACAGGCATGATCCCACTACTGATCAGCACGGGAGTTTTGACCTGCTCCATTTCCGACCTGGGCCGGTTCACCCCTCCTTAGGCAACCTGGTGGTCCCCCACTCCCAGGGAGACACCATATTGATGCCGAACTTAGTGTGGACACCTGATCGGCATAGCACACTACAGCCCAGAACTCCTAGACTCAAGCGATCCTCCAGCCTCAGCCTCCCAAGTAGCTGGGACTACAGGCACGCACCACCATGCCCAGCTAGACTTTTTTAAATGAAGTACTTTCTTTTCTCACAAAAGATGTTTATAAATATATATATTTAACAGATAAATATATACTTTTATATAAGATCTATATTTAACAGATAAATATTTATCTGTATATGATATATAATAAGATATATTTATACAAGACATATTTATCTTTAACAGATAAATATAGTAAGTATATATGTAATTGTTTATATTTAATGTAAATGTATAATTTAAGTATATTAATAATGGAATTAACTATTTTAAATTATTTAATTATATATTTAATATATTAATATACATCAATATTAATATATATTTATATAAATATATTAATATATATCGACATTAATATATATTAATATAAATATATTAAATAGAAAATATATGACTTGGAAAATATTGAAATTATAAAGAAGAAAACAAAATCGCTCATCATCTTATAACCCAGAAGTAACTTTAAGAGTTAACTGCCGATGCACATTTGGGCATATTTTTAGGTATTAAGCATTGAGGTCATGACATAAGTATAGTTTTCCATCTTTCTGTTTCACCTGACATTAGTGTAACTGGAAAAAGGTCCCAATCCAGACCCCAAAAGTGGGTTCTTGGATCTTGTGCAAGAAATAATTTGGAGAAAATCCAGAGTAAAATGAAAGCCAGTTTATTAAGAAAGTAAAGGCATGAAAGAAAGGCTCTCCATTAACAAAGTAGGGTGTTCCCAAAAGCAGGAAAAGGAATGCAGCCAGCTTAGGTACTATGTCTGCTTATAGATAAGACAACAAAGCAAAAGCTCAAGGAAAAGATGTGCTCTACAAGGACCTGCAACAAAAGATTGTGATTCTTTGTGTAACTGCTGTCCTCCGCAAGAATCTATGTTAAAAATCTATGTTAAAAGCATTCTTGGATCTATATATAATATATTTAATATAGATTCAAGAATGTTTTTATTCTTAAGATATCAGGACATCAGGACATTTCCTGAGTCTGTTATTTCCCAGATCTATTAAGTCCTGGGTCTCTTCAGTAAACATTATCAACCTGTCTCTTTAACCATAATTATGCCGTGACTAATATGCCTATCCTGGGAATGCTACCCAGCAGGTTTCATCCTCATTTACCCAACTCCTATTCAGGTTCCTGTGAAGTCGCTCTGGTTCTCACATCTCCGACATTAGAAAGAATATAATGGACTTTCTTTCTTTCTCTCTTTCTTTCTTTCCTTCCTTCCTTCCCTCCTTTCCTTCCTTCCTTCCTTCCTTCTTAACAGAGTCTTGCTCTGTCACCCAGGTTGGAGTGCAGTGGCATGATCTCAGCTCACTGCAACCTCTGCCTCCCAGGTTCAAGCGATTCTCCTGCCTCAGCTTCCTGAGCAGCTGGAATTACAGGTGCCCACCACGATGGCTGACTAATTTTTGTATTTTTGCTAGAGAATGGGGTTTCACTATGTTGGCCAGGCTGGTCTTGAACTCTTGACATCAGTGATCTGCCCGCCTTGGCCTCCCAAAGAACACAATGGCTTTTCTCACAGTGCACTCTTTTTAAGTAAACACAGGCTGCTTTACTTCCTAAAGGGTGCATGTGAGAACTCCCCAAAATAGAGTCTACAGTCTGCGTTCTCTCTTCAGCTTTTGAGCCAGATCGTCTCAGGACCTGATGTCTTTTTCACTGTGCCCCATGATGCAGTCAACCAGTCTACCACTCAAGTCATAGAAACCTGGAAATTATCCTTGATTCCTCCCTCTCTTTCACCCAATTCAAGTCTCCAAATCGGAGAATTCTAGCTGCTTAGTTATTGACTTTGTCTTTTCTTCCTAATCCCCAAAGAGAGGCCTTGTCATCTTCTACTGATATAGTGAAATCTTTTGTATTGTCTTACCTTCCTCAATGTGTTTTCCAAAGGCTGCTACAGTTGCTTTCTTAAAATACAAGTCTGGACTTGTCCTTTGCAGGCAGAGGCTTCAGAGTGACTTTAGGATAAAGTCCAAATTCCCTACAGACTTTTAGGATCTTTCTCTTATCACTCTATTGTTATCTCTTATCCCTTTTTTCCAGCACCAAAAAGAGCACTCCTCACCCTTACTGCTAGGATTTCAACACACATTTTTGTCTAAACAGGGTCCACATGTAGGCTGTCTGGTTTTTCAGGACTCAGCCCAGTGTCACCTTTTCCCGAGAAGCCTTCCTACATTTTCCTCTTAAACCCTGGGTGGGTGGTTGGGTGGAGTACCCTCCTGCACCCTCCATCTCTGCACTAATCACACTATATTGTAATTATCTCCTTTCTATCTGTCCTCTCCCGTAAATAATCAATTCCCTGCGGTGGGGACAGGGAATAGTCTTTGTACTCCAAATGCTTACCCAAAGTCCTTTGGGAAAGTACTCTATGTTTGTTGAACAAATAAACATCTGTATTCCCAGAATTTGGGGAGACCAAGGCAGGGAGATTGCTTGAGGCCAGGAGTTTCAGACCAGCCTGGCCAACATGGTGAAATCCCATCTCCACTAAAATGCCAAAATTATCCAGGTGTGGCGGCAAGTGCCTGTAGTTCCAGCTACTCAGGAGGCTAAGGCATAAGAATCACTTGAATCTGGGAGGTAGAGTTTGCAGTGAGCCGAGATCACGCCACTGAGTTACAGTACAGGGTGAGACAGGTCTCAAAAAAAAAAAAAAAACCAACGAAGTCATGATCACTGGAAGGACTTCATTATATTCCATTATATGCAAAATGTTTACTCAGAAAAAATTATTTGACATTTAAATTTTCTTTAAAATTTCATGACAGTTATTAATACTGTGGAAAATATTTTCTATATTTCAGATTATAGCCATAATGAGGAGTCTAAAAAGGATAGTCAGCAGGCCAGAGTTGTAACATTTTTGAGAGTCACCATCCATTTTGCCAATTATTTTTCAAAGAGATTTTACCAGGATACCAGCAATGTTTGAGAGCTCTTACTTCCTTAAATATGAACTTGAAAGAAACAGTTAGGAACTTGACAGTTAACTTTTTCTTTCTTTCTCTCTTTTTTTTTTGCTGATATTTGCATTTCTAGACTTCTAAGGATGTTGGCTTTTTTTCATTGTTTTCAAATCAATGGTAACTGAAGTCCTGTCTGTTCATATCTATGCATATCTTAAAGCAAAAGATTGGAGTTGCTTAAGAAAGACATTGTGGAAAGAGTATGCAGGGCTGATCAGAGAAGAAAGACTCTGGATAGAGAGAGAGAAAAAAAAATAGGAGTTGTTAAAGCATTCTAAAAAGGGGGAAATGGGGCTTTGATGTAGAACCATGTAAACAAGAATAGAAACAGCGATTTATTAAAAAGCCACAAGTATACGTAAATGAGAGAGAAAATCTAGAATACTTGAGGATACCCACGTAACTCCTATAAAAGTCATTCTATATTTTATTACAAGATAATTAGCCTATTAACTATCTGTATCTAATTTAAGCTCAAGTTACAAAAGGATGAAATAATTTCCTGGATGACGTGACTCAGAGAAAAGGAACATTTTTGTCACCTAACTTCAGAGGAGATGAAGTAATATCGCCAGCATGTGATGTGGACTGGTGGCTTGCTCTGGGCTGCCCGACCTCCTGTGGAAGGTCAGATGACAGGCCTGGCTGAGGGCTGAGGGCTGAGGGCTGAGGGAGGAGGTGGGAGATCTCCCTCTGAGCACCTGCATGTGCCAGGTTTGCATGTATGTACCTGAAACCATTTGATCTCATGATAAGTCTGAAATACAAATATTATCGGCATCTTCATGCAAATGTTGAGAAGACAGAATTCAGAGAGGCAAAGCATTGTGCTCCAATCACACACGGGCAGAGCTTGGTTTTCCTACCAGTCTGAGTGTGGAGCCTAGAATCTTTCCACACTTCATTGCAACTCTTCATGGAAAGGTCTTCCCACCAGATCCCTGCAGACAATTGTTTCAAAGAAACTACAAAAAATGAGTTCTACAAGGCTGGTTGGTTTTGATCTTGGTGTAAGGGAGGTTTAGGGAAGATCAAGGATATTTATTTATTCAACTTCATGAAATTTCATGAGAAGCTCCTTTCTGTCCGACTGCTGAACAACTCAGGGCCCCTTAGCATTCTTTTTATCTGGTAAATCCAGTAATTTTATATCACAGCCCTCTAAATGTTGTGTTAGTCCACCCAGTTAAATCAAATTGCTCTTGGTTACTTTTTAAAAATTATTTTTCTTAAAGTTACCTGATGCAAAATATATTGTTCCCGAAGTTGGCTTGCAGAATTCCATGCAATATTTCCATGTGCCAAGACTTTAGCTTTCTCAATCCACTTCAAAATTAATTCAAGCATTTCATTGTATTCTTCTAAATGTGATGCTGCCTGAAAAACCAGTAACATTAAGGTAATAAGTGGAAACTCCGCTTCTTGAGTTATAAATCAGTCTTCTCTCTCTTTGGACACAACAATCTGAGGGGTTGATCATTATAATATCTATGATGTTCAATAAAAAATTCATTTCCCTGTTGAAAATCTGTCAAAGGTTTCTCAGTGACCTTAGGATAAAGCTCAAGTTCTTAATACGATTGAATTATTCCTCGCTTTTTTTTCTTTCTCTTTCTCTTTCTTTCTCTTTCTCCTTCCCTTCCTTTCCTTTCCCCCTTCCCTCCCCTCCCCTCCCCTTCCCTTCCTTTCTTTTCTTTTTTTTTTTTTTTTGAGACAGGGTCTCACTGTCATCCAGGCTGGAGTGCAGTGGCAGGATCATGGCTAATCGCAGCCTCCATCTCCTGAGCTCGGGTGATCTTTCCACCTCAGCCTCCCAAGTAGCTGGGACCACAGGCATGTGCTACCACGCCCAGCTAATTTTTTGAATTTTTGTTAGGTTTCACTGTGTTTCCCAGGCTGGTCTCGAACACCTAGGCTCCAATGATCCTTCTACCTCAGCCTCCCAATGTGCTGGGGTTATAGGAGCCACCATGCAAGGTCTTCTCTTATCCCTTCCTTCACCCTTCCCTGAATAAGGAGGTGGCAAGTGGGGATTATAGCAGGCAAAGTTTCAATACTATAATTAATGGGTTACCAAGTCCTGGTTTTAACTTGTCCCTGATTATATTAATAGATTTCAAAAGTCTAGTCTATTTGCAACAATTATTACAGATGTACAACCTGAACCTATTAAGTCAATGTAAGCTAATATACATGTAGCTTACTTGAAGATACTTGAATTTACCCCAAACTGATTTCAGAAAACATGTTAATGGGTGAATATTTATTTTATAAAATACTTCTCAGTTTTACAAGACATTCACTCCAAAGTTCAGTTATAGGACCACCTTTGTCAGTGACTTTACCATATGGCTGGATATAAAATAAGGGCTGCATCAACTAATGGTCAAAACAGCCAGCCAGCATTAAATGGCAGTATTAAAGTCACATATATTAATGTTAATCCTAAATTTAAATCAACTAAATGCTCCAATCAAAAGACACAGACAGGCAAATTGGATGAAAAGCCAAAACCCATCAGTATGCTGCATCTAGATCCATCTTACATGCAAGGATACACACACAGAGACTCAAGACAAAGGGATGGAGGAAGATTTGCCAACCAAATGGAGAGGGAAAAAAAAAAAAAAAGCAGGAGTTGTAATTCTCGCCTCTGATAAAATAGACTTTAAAGCAACAAAGATCAAAAGAGCCAAAGAAGGACATTACATAATGGTAAAAGGAACGATGCAACAAGAAGAGCTAACGATCCTATAGATATATATACGCACACAATACAGGAGCACCCAGATACATAAGGCAAGTTCTTAATGACTTACAAAGAGACTTAGACTCCCACACAGTAATAGTGGAAGACTTTAACATCACATTGCCAATATTAGATCAATGAGACAGAAAATTAACAAGGATATCCAGGACTTGAACTTGGACCTGGAACAAGTAAACTTAATAAACACTTACAGAACTCACCACCCCAAATCCACAAAACATATATTCTCAGTACCACATCACACCTACTCTAAAAGTGATTGCGTAATTGGAAGTAAATCACTCCTCAGTAACTGCACAGCATTTCACAGGTTTAAATGAAATACTGGTTGGCTGCTTGTTTGTTGTTTTCTTCCCTTATTCCTTCCCGTCTCCATTGTTAAGCACAATTATTGACATAAAGGAGGTTTTTAATACCCATTTTTAGGCTTCATTCTAGCCTGGGCAATAGAGCAAGATTCCCATTCTCTTTCCCTCTTTCTCTTCCTCTTTCTCTCTTTCATTCTCTTTCTTTCTTTCCTTCTTTCCTTCTTTTTTTCTTTCTTTCTTTTTTCCCAAAAAATAAAATAAAATAAAATAAAATAAGGACTGGTCTACACCTAAGTCTTAGGAACACACGTGTAGCATGAAATAAGCTACACCTAAACTACTCTCTCATTGTCCATTTTATGTTTTTGTTTATTTATTTATTTATTATTTTCAAAAGAGAAAAGCAGAACATTGAAGTTTCTGCCTTGGAGGACTTGGATTACTTGGCACGGAACACATACCTGATTGAGCTTGGAGAGCCGATTCTCAGCTTGTCTTATGGTCTGCTGGTGAAGTTCAGTCAGTTTTCCTATCTTCTTGACCAGTGGCTTACCCAGTTGGCCATTCTGTTCTGAGAATTTCTGTACTGCAGCGTCTAATTCCATTAACTTTGAATTACAGTCATCTAATTCCTCTCCCAGCACCTTGATGGTCATCAAAATGAAAGAACATTAGAGAACAGAAAATAAATTTCTCCAGGTTTTCCAAGAGCAGACTGATTTTTGTCAAAGCTAAATATTATAATGAATAATTCTACTATGATCAGGTCGTTTTCATTTCTTCAGCTGGAAAGGCACAGCAGGATATGCTGTAATTCTGGTGTTTATTTCCTATGAGGCCGAGTGAGAGGGCTAACATTTTCCTTCTGCCCCACCCAAAAAGGATTAGAGTCCCTGAACTCATCAACAGAGGAAAGACACAGATTTAACTACCAAGGACACAATCCACTTTGGAATTTACATACTTGTAATCCTAAATCATCATTTAGTCCTCCTTTGACACGTGTCTTTCCTACACACACATACATGTATATTTATTAATATGGTTCAATTATAATAAGTTATGTAAGTGGATATGTGTTGCTTCAGCTATAAAATTTCTTTACCACCCGCTTTTACTATTTGGTTTCAATGAAGGTTCCTAAAAGGTTTTTATCCTATATCCCCAAGTAAAACTGATTCCAAAAACTATTTAATTTATTCAGTAGTCACCCCTTCTATTTCTGCTTCTTACCTTTTGGTCAGTTTTAGCTTGAACTAAATTATCTGTCTTTGCTTTCAGCTTAGTTAGAATAGTTGTGAGGTCTTTAGCTATCTTCTGAACTTGCCGGCTGAGTTCCTGGCTCATGGCCTTGCTCTGCTCAACTTCTTTTATTCTGTCTTGGATCTAAAAAGTCAGCGAGAATAGCAAAACAAGCCACGGTTAAAAATGGATAATAGATAGTAAAAATCTTAAATGATGTTGACGAGACACATTTTAACTGCTTTGGCACCAAAATGCTTAGTCACAGCAGCAATGTGCAGTTCGTTACAAGCTTTTCTCGCTTTCCCTGTTACCTGACTTCACCAGCTTTATGTATTTACTGCACTCTTTGTGTTCCAACAAAGATACAAGCAATGTGTGTAGAGAAATTCACTTATTAAATATTTATAAAAAAACCACTAGGCACAGTGTCTCATGTCTGTAATCCCAGCACTTTGGGAGGCAGAAGCAGTCAGATCATCTGAGGTCAGGAGTTTGAAACCAGCCTGACCAAAATGGAGAATCCCTGTCTCTACTAAAAATACAAAGAATTAGTTCAGTGTGGTGGCACGTGCCTGTAATCCCAGCTACTCGAGAGGCTGAGGAAGGAGAATTGCTTGAACCCGGGAGGGTAAGTTGCAGTGAGCCGAGATCATACCACTGCACTCCAGCCTGGGCAACAAGAGTGAAACTCCATGTCAAAAAAAAAAAAAAAAAAAAAAAAAAAATCTTTACAGAATACTCATTATAGATGGTTGTGTAGACAGCTGAGTTTGAATCCTAACTTCTCCATTAACTAACTTAATGACCTTGAGCACACACACTCCTCTAAGCCTTTTTCTTCATAAGATGGAAAATCCTCCCAAACAGTTGGAGACACACTGATTTGCTTCCAAGCACTTTTTAATAAGTGGCTGTTAATGATCTGTTACCTCCTTTTGTAACTTTCCAACTACAACCCTATACTATGCCAACAAAGTATTAAGCACATCTAATGGAAAGGAAGGTGAAAAAAAGACAATTATCATTTACAAATTTCCAATGGCTTTGGTTTGATTTGATAATAAATATCCACACTGTCGCTTAGAATAAAATGCTGAAGAAAAGATGTTAAAGTGGAGAAACATTTCTTTATATAAGTTAAAGGTCTTTTAAAAAACCTTTTTAGTACGGAGAAAACACATCATTAAAAGTGCTAATGGTGTGTTTTGGGCTTCATTATTTTGAGTGTCAAAGTAAATGAAATACATATGAATAAATATATTATAGAAAAATGTATCCAGAGAAAAGCTTAAATTTAAACTTAAAACACACAAAAAAACCATGGCTGTGCAGAGGCACAAACCTATAATCCCAGCACTTTGGGAGGCTGAGGTGGGCAGATCACCTGAAGCCAGGAGTTTGAGACCAGCCTGGTCAACATGGCAAAACCTTGTCTCTATTTACTACAAATATAAAATACTAGCTGGGTATGGTGGTGCATGCCAAGAATCCCCACTATTTGGGAAGCTGAGGCACAAGATTTGCTTGAATCCAAGAGACAGAAGTTGCAGTAAGCTGAAATTGTTTCACTGCACTCCAGCCTCGGGGACAGAGCGAGACTGTGTCTCAGAAATACAAAAAGAACGTGAACCTGCCGAGTTATCCTTCCTAATAGATTTTCCATTGTCTAAGAAGAAAAGCCAAATATAGCAATTAAATATTTAAAATAGTAAATAGCATTTAGTAGTAGTTTAGGTCAAAATCCTGATGCACTATGATCAGATTTTGATGAGATTTTAAAAACACTTTGCATCATACATTGAAGATTCCAAAAGTAGAGACAACTGTATGAATTTTATAGTTTGTACAATGGGATATTACTTTCTATCTCAATGATTAGTTTAGAATTATAGCATATCTTCTCTTTGTCTCATATACAATGGTTTTTTTTTTTTTTTAGACAGGGTTTTGCTCTTGTTACCCAGGCTGGAGTGCAATGGCACGATCTCGGCTCACCGCAACCTCCGACTCCTGGGTTCAGGCAATTCTCCTGCCTCAGCCTCCTGAGTAGCTGGGATTACAGGCACGCACCACCATGCCCAGCTAATGTTTTGTATTTTTAGTAGAGACGGGGTTTCACCATGTTGACCAGGATGGTCTCGATCTCTTGACCTTGTGATCCACCCGCCTCAGCCTCCAAAGTGCTGGGATTACAGGCTTGAGCCACTGAGCCTGGCTTACAATGGTTTTAATTAAATGTTAATAGCTTTAGTAGCAAGCCACAAAGAGAGTCCTAAAAATCTATATTTCCATACAGATGTTATTTGAGCCTATTTTCACTACATGAAATTGTGCCCTTCATGAGACCAGAGATAGAAATGTCACTCTGGTCTCAACACCAAAAAGGACTATGCATTTCTTCTTAAAGAAACGGGAATGTTTGTTTTTTAGATTTATAGACAGGATTATGTTTCTTTTCACTCCTTTCCTTGGGTGTTTAGAAGCTATGGTTACACTGATTGCTCTTCTCTAGCAACATTAGGGGACCCACCTGCATGCATTTTAGGTAATAACTCATCCCTGCATTGACCTTATTATGCTTACTTTGATTTTTCCCTTTCCTCCAATATCTTCACCTACTTAACCGATATTTTGTTGCACTACTGAAATGAAATAACAGCTGGAAGAATCCCTGGTACACTCTGGGCATTCACTAAATATTTATTGAACACATGAAATATATCTTACTTTTTGTTTCTTTAAGTCATTTTTTTAAAGGTGAGGGGAAGCAGAAAAATTATCTTTTATTATATGGCATTATTGGTCATATCTATGATAATCTTGCCTCTGAAAAAGACCTCCACTTTAATATTATTGTTTTATAGCCATCTACTTTTTTAAACTCTGTCTCCAAAAAGACATGATTGTATAAATCAGTAAGTCACACAAGAGCATGGACCCTATAAACAAAACAGAAAGACACTCTTTCTTGATCATAGGTTTACCTGATCGCGGATCTTCAGGTCCAAAGCCACTTCAGCCAACTGAAGGGAGAGTTCAGAAGGCAAAATGGTATAAAGACTCAAATATTTATCCTTCTGTTCTTCTGCCATTTTCTCAATGTTCTGTCGATGATTTGTGGCTTCTGTTAGGAGAATCTGAAGATCAAAATAAGAAATTTCTGGGAACCTGATAAGGAAGCTGTTGCACACAAAGCTGTATATTGTTCATCGACATATAATTAAGTGTGGAATTAGAGAAATATCTTAAAATAATAAAACACTCTTCTTTTGTTTCCGAATATAAAGTATGTTCACTTTAAAAAACAAAGGAAAATCCCATGAAGTGATACTAAATATCTTTTATGTAATACATTTCTGAAAATTTTAAATTCAATATTCAATATATATATACAAGTACGTCCTATTAAAATCAGGGCAATTGTTTTTTAAATGATGGATAAAGGGAACGAGATATTTTTTATACCTGAAGTTCTTCAAGTTGAGCATCTACTTCTATTGTTGGATTCCCTAAATATTCCTTCGTTTCCTGAACCCAACATTTCACAGAATTGATCTGAGTCTCCACCATTTCTCGATCCTTCAGCTCTTGCTTCACCAACTTCCCGTTAGTCTTCACTTTCTCCTGCATGCTTCAGAGACATTACAGGGATAAAACAAGTGATGTGAAGTAAAAGGAACCCCTAATACTTGACAACATTGTATCCAATACATACCCAGAAATGGGAAATCTAATATCTTGTTTGCAAGTAAAGACACTTCCAGTAGCACTTCAGGTCATGTATAACAGAAGAATAAATGTCATATAAAGTGAATAATTTATCCTTGAAAAATTGAGTTGACTGTCTCACATGCCACTAAATTGCAATTAATTTTTCAATCTAAAGTATCCTGGAGATTATTTGATTATTTACTTTCTCTTTGGACATCTACTAAAATGGTACATTTAAAAGTAATGTATAACTGGAATATATATATGGCTATTAGAAAGTAATCTTTAGGCTGGGCATGGTGGCTCACACCTGTAATCCCAGCACTTTGGGAGGCTGAGGCAGGCGGATCACCTGAGGGTGGGAGTTTAAGACCAGCCTGACCAACATGGAGAAACCCCATCTCTACTAAGAATACAAAAATTAGCTGGGCATGGTGATGAGTGCCTGTAATGCCAGCTACTCGGGAGACTGAGGCAGAAGAATCACTTGAACCGGGAGGTGGAGGTTGCAGTGAGTGGAGCTCATGCCACTGCACTCCAGCCTGGGCAAGAAGAGTGAAACTCTGTCTCAAAAAAAAAGAAAAAAAGAAAGTAGTCTTTAAAGAAAGAATCAAGCTTTGGAAATTTCATAATTGATTGTGTTAATAATGTTGACATTTCAAGTCTTCATTTGAATTAATGTAAATTTTGTAAGAAGATTTTAAAAAGTGTTAGGTTACCCTGACATCACCTATAAGAGAGAGGTGAATGAGGTAATATTAGTAAATGACACGAATGAGGTAATATTAGTAAATAACATGAATGAAGTAATAGTAAATGTAGAAATTAAATTATCTATGAATATTTTTTCTCTGGCCCAAGAAGTGAATCAGGGCTGGTTATATATCAAGATTAACCTGCTCTTTCTACTTAATTCACTGCCAGTCAATGGCTATTATTTACCATGGACTGTGTATTATCTTTGCTCCTCTATCCCTGTCACCCCAGATAGCCAAGGAGTTCTCAAGCTTTATCGAAACTAAATTCTTAATAGCTCTCAACTGTTTCCCTCTCATGCTTCATTTTTCATAAATCACCCTTAGGAGCTCCTTGAAAGTGACACACTTTTAATATGATGACCTCCCGGGAGCAGGGGACCACCAGCTTGCCTAAGGAGGGGTGAACTGGTCCAGGTAGGAAATGGAGCAGGTCAAAACTCCCGTGCTGATCAGTAGTGAGATCTCGCCTGTGAATAGTCACTGCACTCCAGCCTGGGCAACATAGCCATAAGCTATTATTTTAAAAAAATATATATAGAAAAAAAAAAGAAAGTGACATGCTTATTCCTTTCTTGCATGTCATTCCCCTGTTTGCAAAATGCAATGCCTAGCTCCATCCTGCTCAGGCTTCTGCTTAAATTCCTCTCCTTGGCTGCTTGTCTCTGCATCGGATTCCCTCAGCTCCCTTTTCACACTTAAGGCTGCCTTAGTCGCCTATCTCTGCTGCTTGACTGTAAAGGACATGAAGGTAGACATATCATGGCATCTCTAAGTACTATCAGATATGTATTTGTTAAACAAATGATTGAAGAGTTAAGGAGTTAAGGAGTTAAGGAAACTGAAAAGCAAAGATGATGGGAATGGATCCTCACAGTTTTTTTGTTTGTTTGTTTGTTTGTTTGTTTGAGACAGAGTCTCACTCTGTTGCCAGGCTGGAGTGCAGTGGTATGATCTTGGCTCACTGCAACCTCCACCTCCCCGGTTCAAGTGATTCTCCTGCCTCAGCCTCTCAAGTAGCTGGGACTACAGGCATGTGCCACCATGCATAGCTAATTTTTGTATTTTTAGTAGAGATGGGGTTCTACCATGTTGGCCAGGCTGGTCTCGAACTCCTGACCTCAGGTGATCCACACTCCTCAGCCTCACAAAATGCTGGGATTACAGGCGTGAACCACTGCACCAGCCAGATCCCCACATTTTTAAGGTGGTGTGAAGGAGCACCTTCATACTCAAGTACCCTATTTATCCCTTTGAGTCAAGGCCAAGTTTAGTAACAGAATGAAAGTAGGTGCATGATTACTTCAGGCATCGATCTTGCATCGCGGTGATTTCCTGCATGAGCGGGGGCTCTCCTCCGGGGGTAGGGAGGGCTCCATCCTGGAGCATGCTGAGGGCTTGCTGCCGCAGCATGCCCAAGGCCAACTGCTGCTGCTCCAGCTCCAGAACAAATGTGTCATGATATTCAAGCAGAGTTAAGAGTTCTGCTTTCGAGGCTTTCTCTGCTGAACTTCCAGGTAACTTATCTTGCAGCTGATCAATCATTTCAGTGGCTTTTTTAACCTGATGACAAATGTGCATACTATGAAGTTCAATAATAAATAAACTGAAAAAAATAGGGTAATTCTCATAAATACCATGCACTAATGTATGAAACCAATTAAAGATGATAAATTCTGTCCAGAATTAAAGATGATAAATTCCACATTTTAGGAAACTGGAACCTGAGCAACCATCTTAAAAGAAAAGGAAACATCACTTCTGTAACCGTGGATGTAAAGCTTTAATCTCAAAATAATATTAGGACAATCATAGACTATATTTAATATAAAAAAGCTTTTTTTAAAAAAAAAAAAAAAAACTAAGCAAACAAAAAACTCTTTCCAATATTTAAGTTAACGAAAATGAGTACCTTTAGGGAAGATATGGCTTAAAACAAAGCTTTAAAAGATGGAAAACGTGGCTGGGCATGGTGGCTAGTGCCTGTAATCCCAGCACTTTGTGAGGCCAAGGCAGGCAGATCACCTGAGGTCTGGAGTTCGAGATCAGCCTGGCCAACATGGCAAAACCCCATCTCTACTAAAAATAGAAAAATTAGCTGTGTGTAGTGGTGGGTGCCTGTAGTCCCAGATACTCGGGAGGCTGAGGCAAGAGAACTGCTTGAACCTGGGTGGTACAGGTTGCAGTGAGCCGAGATTTCAGCACTGCACTCCAGCCTGGGTGACAGAGACTCTATCTCAACTTAAAAAAATAAAAAATAAAAAAGGAAAAAGTTAAATACACAGTTTGGGTAATGAGTTAACTTTCTGCTCATTTTCATGTTTCATGATAAAGAAAAAATACATTGGTCTTTTTCAAGGCCAGTTAAGAAAGCAAATGGTGCAAAATGGGCTTGTTCTCCTTTCAAACTTAATTGCTTGTTTTTTTTTCATTGAAATAATTTGAACCTGACTTGGGACTAAACTGTACAGTGCATTTTGTACTTTGTTTCATAACTTTGTTTTTATGTCATTGAAATAGAGATTTAAAAAACCCTTTTTTACTTTCATAAGGCTGACTTCAAAAAGGAGCAAAATACTGTTTTTCCAAACACACAATAATTAGTGAGGAAAGAAAGGTGAGCCCATGGGCAATGGAGACTACCTTGTTGTTAAAGCCCTTCCACTCGTCCACTGCATCTTCCAGGATCTTCTCCTGGTCCTGGGCCACAGCTCGAAGGCGTGTCCAGCGCTGCCAGACAGTGGTCATCGACCTGCTCAGGGCGGCTTTGCTGGCATCATTTCCAGTTTTCTCCAGTTGTGAAGCTTTGTCTTCAAGGGCCACAATTTTCTCATGGAAAGAGTTCACCACTGACACTAAAGCCTAGGGTTGGGGTTGGGGGACAGAATAGACAAGACAAAGGAGAGATTAATATTTTTTAAGTTCTACGGATCTTGGTAAAGCCCAAAATTCCCTGCAGGAGGACATGTTTCTATATAAATTTATTCTCCTCTAGGAACTCTTACTTTTACATTTATTTTTTTAACCAGAGTTAGTCTTAAAGTTTTTCAACAAGGTAAGGCGAATATTATTTATTTATTAAAAACAAAATTGTATTTTGCTACATAAAATAACATTTTTTTCATTTTTAGAATGCACCACAAATGTAAGTAAAGCAAACATAATATTTTAGTATGTTACATTTTTTTCTTATATTGCTCTGATAAAGGGAGACTCAGTTATTAATTTTTTAGTTTTATTTAAATTAATCTGTTATCAACAAAAAAGTACTTACTGACATTTATTAAGTGCAAATTGCTCTGAACATCTTTTTAAAATCTTAGCTATGCATTTCCAATGGGAATCGTAAAAAGGCAGGTAACAGCATTTAATAAACTTAAAACTTCTATAAAATGTGGTTAAATGCATCCTTATTATATTGAAGCAGTCCAGGTAGAAATGAAGATTTATTTATCTGTTTCTGGAGCCACCACGTTGTGAAGACCCATTACAATTACAGAGAACAGATTTTTTTTTAAAAAAGGAAGACCAAAATGCTGACCTTGTGTTCTGACAATTTTTCTTCTGCTTCATGACTAGAAGAAGTCTTCAACAAAGAAAACTCAGACAATTTCTTTTCTGTATCATTCATCAGTTCAATAACCTCTTCCCTTGCTTTCTGGTAATCTTGCCATTGAGTTGCACATCTTGAAAGAGTCCAACAGAAATTGATAAGTAACATGACATCACATATTTCTACACGAAACTCTAGTGTCAGTATGCCTAATGATACTTAAGAGAGAAGAATGAATTTACATACTAATGTATATCATTTGTGTATTACTACCTTTTGTGTGGAAATTCATTTCACTGAAATATGAGACACAAAACATCCTGAAATACCTCTGCAAGATATCCACTTGGGCACAAGAGTCTTGGCTCATCCTCTGGCTTCTGAGTTCCAGAGAAGCCATTTTCTGTGCTAGGTCTTCTTTGCCGGTTGGCTTGATGAGTGGGTCCAGGTTGGCTACCAGGCTGTGGAGCTCCTGCAGGTTACTGTGGAACTGATCCTCTGTGCTGAAAAACTCCATGTGGCTTTTGAGGTTTTCCTCTGCACTCTCCACATCTAGGCCATTGCCTGCCAGCTGTAACATTTCTTGAGCATCGTCAAGCCAGTCATTAGCTGCTTGAAATACCTGATAATACCTTTGACACTGGCTATATATTTCGGTCAAGGTAGCCTGAAAAACAGCAGTTGCAAACATAATCAACTTTCCTTTGCAACGTGTTTGCAGGAAAGAGTTTCAATCGGTCAGTTGTTTCCCAGTCCTGTCTCATGGGTGTATCTGTTTAAGTGAATTGGTAAATTACTGGAATATTTTTGTGATGCCATCATTATCCTTGATTTTTCCTTATGCTGTTCTTATAATTTTATTATTGCCATTAAATTAAATATTAAGAACAGAAACGGGATCAAAATTTATGTCAGTATCTTCACTAGTTCTGAAACTTCCCTCTCAGATAAATAATATAATGCTTGGTAATATGTGACAGAATGAATGTTTACCAAAGTGCAAGAATGTCTCAGTTGGTTAGAAATATAACAACACGGCCAGGTGTCGTGGCTCATGACTGTAATCTCAGCATTTGGGGAGGCGGAGGGAGGCAGATCACTTGAGGTGAGGCCAGGAGTTTGAGACAAGCCTGGTCAACATGGTGAAACCCTTTCTCTCTTAAAAACACAAAAATTAGCTGAGCATGGTGGTGCATGCCTATAAACCCAGCTACTTGGGAGGCTGGGGCACTCAAATTGCTTGAACCTGAGAGGCGGAGGTTGTAGTGAGCCAAGATCATTTCTCTGCACTCCAGACTCTGTCTCAATTTAAAAAAAAAAAAAAAAAAAGAAAAGAAAAAAAAAAGAAAGAAAGAAAAAGAAAATTAAAAAAAAAAAAGAAATATAACAACACCAAACTTCCAAACTGGCATTTACCAGACCACATAGTAATTTCTGGAAGTGCAACAGTAACCTGTGGGTCTTGTTTAGAGACTAAAATAGAAAAGTTGTAAAGTTTAAGTCTGGAAGTCTGGTCCATTCAATTCCGGAAGGGAAGGAAACACTCTAACCACCCATTAATGACTGGACACAATAAGCTGCGACTGTGCAAGAGAAGATGCATAGAAATGCTAAAGAAAGTACTCATGAGATTAGCACCAGTTAAAGAAAGAACAGGGACAGCAAAGCATAAAATCAGTGGAAGAAATAAGAAATGCCCCGGAAGCATGACATTTAGTTATTTGGACCAAGAAAATCAATAAGACAACATGGCAAAAGCAGAGTCATCTTAACAGAGTTAAGATTTTCATTCAAAACTCATCAAAAGAAGCAAGCTTATCTGACAAATGTTTTTCAGGAATGAAAATTTCTGGTAACTTCTGTTCTTACTCTACATTCCAGATTCTATATCTCTATTTATATGGATAGCTCTAGAAAAATAGTTTAAAATTTGTTTTAAACAATAGCCTTGAATCAACATGAAAAGGTTAACGTGTACTATAGTTTAAAAATTCGAAATTTTACGTGGTTTATTATGATTTTATCCAAATATTAAAAGTTTTACTATGTGAAGTGCTAATCTTAATCTCTGCCGAAAATAAAGTTAAATGAGAGCTAAGATTCATCTGAGGTTACTTTGCATCAGATCTGATGCTAAGAAGATAAACCTAATGAAAGAATCATTAATATCCCTATTCTGCAAGGAGGAACAGAGCTTCAAAGATGTAATTTCCCTGAGATCAAATAGCTGCTATTAAAACTCAGATGTGCCTTTTCCCAGGCTTTAGCCACTGCACTATCCTGATGAAAGCTATCTTTTACCTAAAGGCTTGGCTGCCATCTCCTAGAATCAGAAAGACTGAAGACAGAGATGGAGAAAAGAGGCCAGGAAATTAAAGGAAGTAATCCTCCAGGCACTATTTTTCTCTTCTTATTTTTGAATGCACAGAACTTGTAAGCCCCAGAGCAAGCCGTAATTAGGCCAATCTGGGAAGTTTTGTACATGCTCCCATTTCTTTTCGTTATCCCCAAGTCAAGTAATTATGAGTATTCTAGTCTTTCTTCTGCTGTGCTATTAGGAAGCAAAAGAAAGACAGCACTCATCCCCACAGAAGCGGGGAAGAGATGGGGCAACTAATGGGATACCCCACAATAAAGCAGCTTACTAGCAAGGTCAGGGCTGCATTGTCCATCTGCCTCTCTCCATTTAGACTCTTCATCTAGCACTGATTTTAGAAATACCAGGCTTCTGGCCGGGCGCGGTGGCTCAAGCCTGTAATCCCAGCACTTTGGGAGGCCGAGGCGGGTGGATCACGAGGTCGAGAGATCGAGACCATCCTGGTCAAAATGGTGAAACCCCATCTCTACTAAAAATACAAAAAATTAGCTGGGCATGGTGGCACGTGCCTGTAATCCCAGCTACTCAGGAGGCTGAGGCAGGAGAATTGCTTGAACCCAGGAGGCGGAGGTTGCGGTGAGCCGAGATCGCGCCATTGCACTCCAGCCTGGGTAACAAGAGTGAAACTCCGTCTCAAAAAAAAAAAAAAGAAAAAAGAAAAAAAAGAAAGAAAGAAAAAGAAATACCAGGCTTCATTTTGTTTACAAAAGGCATCATTAATTATTCACTGTTAATCAATTGTGCTACCGATGTACTAATAAATAAAATTAATTATGTTACTAATACCATTTATCATCTCTTTCAAGATGAGAGATCACTGAGACATCACCATTATAAGCAAAGTACAGTCAAGATGGAAACCACATAAAATGAATAACATGCACATAAACAATTAAAATAACCTGGCTGGGTGTGGTGGCTCCCGCCTACAATCCCAGCACTTTGGGAGGCCAGGGAGTGTTGGCAACTTGAGATCAGGAGTTCAAGATCAGCCTGGCCAACATGGTGAAACCCCATCTCTACTAAAAATACAAAAATTAGCTGAGCGTGGTGTCAGACGCCTGTAATCCCAGCTACCTGGGAGGCTGAGGCACAAGAATCACTTGAACTGGGAGGCGGAGTTTGCAGAGAGCCAAGATTGCACCACTGTACTCCAGCCTGGGTGACAGAGGAAAACTCCATCTCAAAAAAAGAAAAGAAAGGATAAAACAAAACAAAAACACAATTAAAATAACTATTTAAGACACTGCTGAAGATGCTTCTGTGTAGTGTTTAGAAAGAAATAAAGAAGCAATTCCAACCAAGCAAACAAATTTCTTGTACCTGTTTACAAATAAGCAGAGTAGAAAAAAGAGAAGTGAAGTCCTATTACACCCACCTGTCTGGTGCGCAAGGCTTCCTGAATGTCTCCATCTAGCTCTGAGAGCTCAGCGAGGCTGTGTTCTAAATCCGCAGAAATCAGTTCCTTGGCTTTTGTGAACTTCTCCTTTTCCTTGTGACTCAGCGCATTCATGATTCTCAAGCTGGACTGGACCTCTTCCTGATGAATTTGGATCTTTCTGATTTCCTCTTGGATGTCCTGCAGGTTGAGGTCTAGAGACACTGGCCCACTGAGTTCTGCCTTCACTCTTCTCAGCCACTCCAGGGAGCGGCTCATCTCAGTCTGGAAGTCTATACTCTGCACCATTCGGCTCTCACATTCTGTCACCGTCTCACCAATGGCAGAAGTCAAGAGTTTTAACTCCTCCTGCCAGGACTGGATCTGATTCCTGGCTTTCTCATAAGCCAAGGGGTCAAGGTGTGGGGCAAGATCTTCAAGATGTATGGCTACTCGTTTCAGTAGAATCCCTGAGTCCTGGAGACTTCCTGCCAGGGAGTGATAGATTTTCAGCTTCTCCTCAGCAGGCAGTGTTTCCTCATTCACTTTGGACTGCTCTTCTTTTACAGACTTCAGTTGTCTCTCTAGCTGTTGGCACATCTTCTCGTGTTCTTGGTAAGCACTGGTGGTGTCTTCTAATAAGCTAACCCTTTGTTCTGTTTGTCGCTTCAGCCTGTGATATAAAGTGACAAGGTGCAGCATCTTATCCGGTTGCCAAGGCTGACCTGTGCTGCGAAAACCTTCTTTTTTCTGATTCAGTTCATCCACTGCCTCCCCAAGACCCACCACTTCGTCCAAAATGGCTCTGCAACCATCTTGCAGAGACGAAGCCTCCTCAACGGCCAGGTCAGTGGGAACTTTGCTCATCCCCAAGAATTGGGCTTCAAGTTCACTCAGAGACTGGGTGGTCAACTCAATCAGGGAAGCATATTCCTTCCGAGCAAGAATTGCTTCCTGGACTTTATAGAATTTGTCTTTAGCCAAGGCAACAATTACATTAAATTGTTGGGGCAAAGCATTTAGCTTTTCACTGAGGTAGGAATGATCGACTTCATTCAGCGATGGTAATATGGTCTGCCCAGTTCTCTGCAGCGTCAGTAGAAGATTTTCGTATTCTGGAGATTGTTCAAGAATGTGCTGGTATTTGGCCAGTTGTGTATGAAGCTCAGCACTCTCATTCATTAGGTTGATTTCAGGAAAAGTAACAATATCTGCCTGTTTTAGCCAGTGGCAAGCTTTATCAAAATCTTCCTTAAAATGCTTCCTAGAAACCAAATTCTTCTCTAGTTCTTGTAACCGGTGACTGCACTTCTGTAGAACACTGTCGTAGACACTCTGCAATTCCTGAAGCTTCCCCAGCACTTCACCCTTTTCCTGCTCTGTGACTCCTTTCATTAATTCACGACCCTGGGCCCAAAGTCCAGTGACTTCATTTTGGTAAGTCTTGAGGCTGGCTTGTGCACTCTTACATGTTTTGACTTGTTTGCTCACATCATCTGGTAACAGACAGATGTGTTCACGGAACATTATCTTTCGCTCATGTTGCTGAATTTGGCTGGTGGCCTGGAACACTGCCATGAGAAACTGGGTTTTCTCAGACAAGGCTTTATTTAAGTACTTTCTTCGCTGGCCCACCAAGTCACTGAGACAATTCACGTGTCTTTGTGCATCAGAGAGAGCCTTCTGGATGACCTGTCGCTCATTGAGACCAAGATCCGCCATCACCCTGTCTGCGTCCTTTATGAGTGATTTCAGGAGCATCTGCTTGGCCTCCAGTTCACTGCAGATGGCCAGGTGATCCATGAGAAGGTTCTGAGCCATCTCTGGAGGAGGGCTCTGCTTAAGGGCCTCAGCAATGTTGGGTTGTTGCTCTTCTGCCCACTCCATTAGCTCCTGAAATCTGGACTGCACCACATTTAACTCCTCCAAGTTGGTGATGGACACTTGGATTTTCCTTTGAATTAGGTCCTCAAGCTGAAACCAACGTTGTTCTAAATGACTCGTCTGTTCTTTGACTAACTCTTTGTCATCTAAATTCAGATGCTCTATCATTTTCTGCTTTTGATCTTTCAGATCTTCAATAGCATGCTTTCTCTCCTGCAATGCCAATGCTAACTTTTTCAGAGCTTCCAGATGGACAGCTGTACTCTCTGCATCAGATCTGAAAACACATGAAAATGTGTAACAGCAAATTAGCTTTAGTCAACATCAATGTTTGCTTATACTATGCTAAGTTACATTTCACCTTTTTGTTTTTGGAGACCGAGTTTTGCTCTTGTTGGCCAGGCTGGCATGTAATGCTGTGATCTCAGCTCACTGCAACCTCCGCCTCCCAGGTTCAAACAAGTCTCCTGCCTCAGCCTCCCATGTAGCTGAGATTACAAGCATGCACCACCATGCCCAGCTAATTTTGTATTTTTAGTAGAGACAGAGTTTCTCCATGTTGGTCAGGCTGGTCTTGAACTCCTGAGCTCAAGTGATCCACCTGCCTCAGCCTCCCAAAGTGCTGAGATTACAGGCGTGAGCCACTACTCCCAGCTGAAAGTTCACCATTTTCTTTAAGTGGATCTTCTGAGCTTAGAATAATTGGGAGTAGCTCAATTCATGGTTTATTGACTGAAGTGCTATAATTAAGGCATACGCGTTTCATCAGATGTCAATACTAGAAGTTGAATCAAATCAAGTTCCCTACTTCTTTCTAGCTTATATTGCCTTCTAATCAAATCAGAATGTGTTTTTATCTTCCTCTGGCTCTTATCAACTGAGCAGAATCTATATGGTAACAAGATCCCTGGATGGTTTGGGTAATGTTAAACAGTGAGAAGCACTGATCTACCATATTCTAGAAAATGATACTGAAAGAAACTAACATGTGATGCGTGATTTATGTGCTTTCTTTTGTGAAGAGGGTCCAACAAACAATATAGTGCTAGGTAGTACAATCCGTAAGGTATAGCCAGCAGCTCTAATGGCTACTTAATTGTGTACTTGGATATTTTCTGCTTATCAATAGAAATCCTTAGTAATAAGTGTGAAATGCAAAGAATTCTCATTCCTTTGATTATGAAGCACACATTAAAAAATGGAATCTTATAGTCTTATTTATTTATTTATTTATTTATTTATTTATTTATTTATTTTGAGATGGAGTTTTGCTCTTATTGCCCAGGCTGGAGTGCAATGGTGCCATCTCAGCTCACCGCAACCTCTGCCACCTAGGTTCAAGTGATTCTCCTGCTTCAGCCTCCTGAGTAGCTGAGATTATAGTCATGCACTACTATGCCTAGCTAATTTTGTATTTTTAGTAGAGATGGGATTTCTCCATGTTGGTCAGGCTGGTCTTGAACTCCCAATCTCAGGTGACCTGCCCACTTCGGCCTCCCAAAGTGCTAGAATTATAGGCCTGAGTCACTGCACCTCGCCTTATAGTCTTCTTTATGTACTACATGATCAGTTCTGAAGTATGAGAAGCAGGGTTGGGAGGCAGTATAAGGAGTTCTGTTTGGGACAAAGTAAGTCTCAGGTACATGTGGGCCTACTGCAAGCCAGAAATATGAGTTGTTAATGTTGACTGGATTTATCCCAAAGATGAGTAAAATACTAAGTATCAAGGAGAAGCAAACAAATCAGAAAATGATATACCAAAATGTACCCCCAAAATCCCCACCATGATTTCATGATATCTAGAACAATGTTTGCAGTTTTCATTGCTGTAAACTAGTAAACCGGTGCACAAGAAGTGTAGATTTTAACAATTATAGTAATCAAAAGTATGGAATGGTTTCATATAATGACCTGGTGTGAGTGTGTGTATTCTTATTTTTCAAAGAACCAAATCATGAGCAAACTCCTGTTCACAACTGCTACAAAGAGAGTAAAATACCTAGAAATACAACTAACAAGGGATGTGAAGAACCTCTTCAAGGAAAGCTACAAACCACTGCTCAAGGAAATAAGAGAGGACACAAACAGATGGAAAAACATTCCATGATCATGGTTAGGAAGAATCAATATCATGAAGGCCATACTGCCCAAAGTAATTTATAGATTAAACACTATCCCCATCAAGTTACCATTGACTTTCTTCACAGAATTGGAAAAAAATCACCTTAAACTTCATATGAAACAAAGAAAGCCTGCATAGCCAAGACAATCCTAAGCAAAAAAGAAAAAAAAAAAGAAAGAAAGAAAAACAAAGCTGGAGGCATCATGCTACCTGACTTCAAATTATACTACAAGGCTACAGTAATTAAAACAGCATGGTACAGTGCCAAAACAGAGATATAGACCAGTGGAACAGAACAGAGGCCTCAGAATTAATGCCACACATCTACAACCATCTGATTTTTGACAAACCTGACTAAAACAAGCAAGGGGGAAAACATGCCCTATTTAATAAAAGCTGTTGGGAAAACTGGCTAGCCATATGCAGAAAGCTGAAACTGGATCCCTTCCTTACACCTTATACAAAAATTAACTCAAGATGGATTAAAGATTTAAACATAAAACCGAACACCATAAAAACACTAGAAGAAAACCTAGGCAGTACCATTCAAGACATAGGCATAGGAAAAGACTTCATGACTAAAAAACCAAAAGTAATGGAAACGAAAGCCAAAATAGACAAATGAGATCTAATTAAACTTAATAGCTTCTGCACAGCATAAGAAAATATCATTAGAGTGAATCAGCAACCAACAGAATGGGGAAAAACTTTTGCAATCTACCCATCTGATAAAGGGCTAATGAACAGAATCTACAAAGAACTTAAACAAGGTTACAAGAAACAGCCAAACCATCCCATCAAAAAGTGGGTGAAGGATAGATATGAAGAGACACTTTTCAAAAGAAGACATTTATGTGACCAAAAAAACATATGAAAAAAAGTTCATCATCACTAATGAAAATCAAAACCACATTGAGATATTATCTCACACCAGTTAGAATGGTGATCATTAAAAAATCTGGAGACAACAGATGCTGGAAAGGATATGGAGAAATAGGAACACTTTTACATTGTTGGAGGGGGTGTACATTAGTTCAACCATTGTGGAAGACAATGTGGCAATTCCTCAAGGACCTAGAACTAGAAATACCATTTGACCCAGCAATCCCATTACTAGGCATATACCTAAAGGATTATAAATTGTTCTATTATAAAGACACATGCACACGTATGTTTATTGTGGCACTGTTCACAATAGCAAAGACTTGGAACCAACCCAAATATCCATCAATGATAGACTAGACAAACAAAATGTGGCACATATACACCATGGAATACTATGCAGACATAAAAAGGTATGAGTTAATGTCCTTTGCAGGGACATGGATGAAGCTGGAAACCATCATTCTCAGCAAACTGATACAAGAACAGAAAACCAAACACCGCATGTTCTCATTCATAAGTGGATGTTGAACAATGAGAACACATGGACACAGGGAGGGGAGCATCACACATGGGGGCCTGTCAGTGGGTGAGAGGGCTAGGGGAGGGACAGCAGGGGGTGGGGAGACTGGGAAGGGATAACATTAGGAGAAATACCCAATGTAGATGACGAGGGGTTGGATACAGCGAACCACCATGGCAGGTGTATACCTATATAACAAAGCTGCACTATCTGCACGTGTACCCCAGAACTTAAAGAATAATTTTAAAAAAGGGAAAACTAAGAGGGGGTCAATAACTACAAAATCACAAAAGACACAAATTAACTGAAATTGGATTGTTCACTAATTTCTAGACTCTTCCAAGAAAAAAAACCTGACTGAATTACATAGAATGCATTCATTACTTTACAGACTTGATAAGAAACCTAGGGAGCATATAGGTTCAACAAGGATTCATTTCATGAATTCATAGATGATATCCCATAACTTATAATTAAGCAAAATTGGAAATATTTTTGGAATATTCTTTGAGGTCACAGAGAAAATGCCATTTTCAAACATTTCTCTTTTACCCACTTGTTAAATTAATATTGAACTAGGAAATCCACAACTCTATATCCATACAAAAACATTAGGTTCATAATGACATTTTACTTACCAACATTAATAATAATAAACAATAGTTGTTATACCTAAGACATTTTAATTTTCTTTCTTTTTTTTTTTTTTTTTTTTTTTTTTTCCTTGAGACAGGGTATTGCTCTACAACCCAGGCTGGAGTGCAGTGGTACAATCTCGGCTCACTGCAGCCTCCTACCCCAGGGTTCAAGTGATTCTCCTGCCTCAGCCTCCCAAGTAGCTGGGATTACAGGCAGGCACTACCACACCCAGCTAATTTTTGTATGTTTTGTAGAGATGGGGTTTCACCACGTTGTCCAGTTGGTCTTGAACTCCTGACCTCAAGTGATCCACAAGCCTTGGCCTCCCAAAGTGCTAAGATTACAGGCATGAACCACTGCACCTGGCCACATTTCAAATTTTTATAGCTATTAGGAAATATCTGGCTTAGCGTTTTAATGACGCATGGGAGAATTTCTGTTACCTCGCCAAGTTATCCCATTCTGTAGTAAATTTTTCTAGGAACACTTCAACGACATTCATACAGTCATGGTAATTTCTTGTCCTCTGAAGATCCTCTTCCCTTTGCAAGCACAGATTGTTAGACTGATGGCACAAATCAAGCCACTGATCATTTAAATGATTTATTTCCTTGTGTTCAGGTGACTCCTCCTTCTTTGTTAACTTATTCACCTTTTCTATTATTGTGTTCATGGATGCCTGTTTGCTCTGTAGTTTCTTAACAAAATCCTAAAGGATAACAACAACAAAAAATAGATAATGTGTAAAGAAATCCCCAAATAAATACAGAGAGGAATACAGACATAAGACTTTAAACACTCTAAGTTTCTTAATATCAAAAAACTAAAGAATGTACAATAAGTCATAGGAAACAAAGAGAAAATCTAAAAATCACCATACCCGTTGATGAACATAAATTCCCAAGAATCAGGGTAGCTGTGATAGATTCTTTTATTGTACTATTTCGAGAAGCGTAAAGAAAAACTAATAAATGTGAAACATGACAGTCATTAATGAAAAAAGTCATTATCTTACCTTGAAGTGTGGCCTTAGTTTTCTAAAAATTTTTAAAGAGTTCATGCTTTCCCAAATGTGTTCTTAAACTAAAAGTGCTTTTGTTCTCAAGATATCGGGACATTAGGATATTTCCTAGATCTGTTGAGCCCTGGGTCTGTCAAGTTCTGGATTTGCTCAGTAAACATGATCCACTTGTTTCCTTACCTAAATATCCTGCGACTAAGAATGCCTAACTTTCTGGGAATGCAGCCCAGCAGGTCTCAGCCTCATATTATCCAGCCCCCATTCAAGATGGAGTTGCTCTAGTTTGAACACCTCTGACAGAAACCTTCCAAATGTAAGAGACAAGACAAAATAGTCTGGGTCACCAGGTGGGCAGTGGTGCTGTGGACAAAGCTGGGGAAGACTGTAGTCCATTCACACACTGGAAAGACAATGGTTTGGATTCACCTACCCCCTGCACATACAGCAATAAGAAATCTCTCTCTCAGATACCATCTCTGCCAGCCCAACACCTGCTCAGAGGATCATTTATTTGGATAGTGGTTCCTCCAGGGGGTTGGTTCATGGGCTTCCACACTCTCCTTCTGCTCCCTCTTATTTCCATTTACTTCTTCCCCGCCCCCCAATACCCAAAAAAATCTCTTAAATCCCCTGACTGATGATATATAAAATTTTGTCCTTAAAGCTAGGTTCAATCGCAACTAAAATGTCAATAAAACCACAGTATCATCTTGAATGTTTTAAGTATGTGCATACCTAAAACAGATACAACAAAATATTAGCATTGTTTATTATCTCTGAATCGTAGTATCACAGACGATTTAAATTTGCTTCTTAAGACATTTCTGTATTTTCTAAGCCTTTTATAATAAAACTTTTCTTATAAAATACATTTTAAAAAATTAAGTTTCTAGGATGGCTCACAATTTTTTTTAAACAAGAGTTCACGCTTTTGAGAAAAAAGAAATCTAATTTATTATCCCTATTCCTTTTTTTTTCTGCACTTGCAAACAGTACTCCAGTAGACAATATATTATTATTGACCCATAAACACAGAGAAAAAATAAATCTTAAAGTTTATTAAAAATAGGACCCAACTTCCAATCAAGTTAATACACTTATAATTTTCTTTTTTCTTTTCTATTTGTTTGTTGAGACAGAGTCTCACTCTGTGGCCCGGGTTGGAGTGCAGGGGCACAATCTTGGCTCACTGCAACCTCCACTTCCCAAGTTCAAGTGATTCTCATGCCTCAGCTTCCCAAGTAGCTGGGATTATAGGTATGTGACATGGAAGGCTAATTTTTGTATTTTTAGCAGAGATGGGATCTCACCATGTTGGCCAGGCTGGTCTCAAACTCCTGGCTTCAAGTGATCTGCCCACCTCAGCTTCCCGAAGTGCTGGGATTACAGGCATGAGCCACCACACCTGGCCACAATTTTCTATATATTTGCAATTATTTAAATTATATATAAATATACAATATAAACTGCATATTATACTTTAAATTAATTACATATTGCCTAAATATATAATTAATGAATTGATAAGCTTATAGTCCTACAGCTTTAGCATAATATGGTGATAAAAAACTAAAAAAATCATAATGTTTCATGTTTGCTTAGTCTTAGAGTCTTCTGACTAAGCAGTTTACTCTGTAGACTAAATCACACCTGCTTTTTTTCAGGAACAATGTAGAGGATGAATATCTTCTGATGCAAGTGGCCATCTGAAGCTTCAATAATATATTTGAATGTTTGCTTTATAATCTGTTTTCCCTGGCACTAAATGAAGTTTGTTGAGATTTGTTATTCCTTAAAACAGCAGTCCCCAAACATGTTGGCACCAGGGATGGGTTTTGTGGAAGACAATTTTTCCATGAATGGGGCTGGTTTCAGGATGAAGCTGTTCTACCTCGAATCATCAGACATTAGTTAGATTATTGTAAGGAGCGCACAGCATAGATCCCTTGCATGCGCAGTTCACAATAGGGTTTCTGCTTCTATGAGAATGTGATGCAGCCTCTGATCTGACAGGAGGCGGAGCTCAGGCAGTAAGTCTTGCTCAGCTCCCACTGTGTGGCCAGGTTCCTAACAGGCCGTGGACCAGAACTGGTTCATGACCTGGGGACTGGACACCCCTGCCTTAAACTTAAAGAGTTGTATTAATATCTTAGGGCTGACAGACACCCAGGCATATTGAAGTGAATACACTGAACACATTTCAAATTTTCTACTCTGTTGGCCTCTTTTATCTCCCCTGGGTACAAATTAATTCCCACCTTAACTTGGGAAACCATGTTCTGTGCAATATTCAGCTCCAGTTCAGAGTGCCTCCTCTTCATGTTCTGCAGTTGCTGATCAGCATCTTGCAGGTAAATCCAGAGCTCAGCCTTCAGGTGCTTGATCTCTTCCCAGCCCTGAGTTAAGTTCTGGGCCTGGACAAGCCTTTGTTCAATCTTGATGAAACAGAGATAAAAGTTAGCAACCATACATGGAAACATTATGGTTAATCAATCAGAGATGTAATTCTCTAGCTCATCTGTGTGCTCCTCTGACACACATACACACACAAGCACAAACACACACGCACACACACACACACACACACACAATACATAAGTCTGAAAAGTACTTCTTTATTTGCTTCAGGAAAAGCAGATTTTCTTTTATATTTAGGATTTCTAAAGACTTTAAAAGTCTACAAATGATGCTACATGGTTTTAATCAGTGTTGTGAAACTCTAAGTCTAAAGCTGCTCTAATGGTTTTTTGCATTGGGTACTTCAGGAGATTCATCTGACTCATCAATTTGGTGTTAGGGTTAACTAGAAAAGACTTCTGTTGTTCTCTATTGTACATTTGTTCATCTTTCTTAGAACAACCTGAATTTTAATGTTTTGGCTATGTCTTTAGATCTGCTTCACTGGTTTTTGAAGGTATGTAATTTGTTTCAAAAATCATTTCTGTAAAAAATAAATGGGTTATATTGGCTAGGTGTAGTGGCTCATGTCTGTAATCCTAGCACTTTGAGAGGCCAAGGCAGGTAGATTGCTTGAGCTCAGGAGTTCAAGACCTACCTAGGCAACATGGTGAAACCCTTCCTCTACTAAAATACCAAAAAAGTAGCTACGCGTGGTGGTATGCACCTAGCTGGAGTAGTCCCAGCTATTCGGGAGGCTGAGGCATGTGAATTGCCTGAACCCGGGAGGCAGATGTGGCAGTAAGCGGAAAGTGTGCCACTGCACTCCAGCCTGTGCAACAGAGGGAGACTCTGTCTCCAAAAAATAAATAAACAAATAAAATAAATGAATGGGTTACATCATCTTTTGTAAGGATTTAAAAACACATTTGTTTTGATAATATTAGAAACACCTTATTATTTGACATTTTTTTCCTGTGAATCATTTTTCTATTGTCTCAATATTTAATAAATTAAATACCAAAACTAAGTCTTATTTTTCTTTTAAACTTAAATGTGGGCCAGGCGTGGCGGCTCATGCCTGTAATCCCAGTACTTTGGTAGGCCAAGGTGGGAAGATTGCTTCAGCCTGGGAGTTCGAGACCAGCCTGGACAACATACAGAAACCCTGTCTCTATAAAATATATAAAAAATCGCTGGGCATGGTGGTGCATGACTATAGTCCCAGCTATTTGGGAGGCAGAAGTGGAATGATCACCTGAGCCCAAGAAGTTGAGGCTTCAGTCAGTGGTGATGGAGCCACTGCACTCCAGCCTGGGTGAAAAAGTGTGACTCAAAACAAACAAACAAACAAACAAACAAACAAACAAACAAACCCAAATGTGTTTCATTGAAGAGTTTAAGGCTGCAGTAGCAGCAGAGGTGAATACATGGCTCTAGTGCTGCCGTCTGTTGGTGTGGACTGGTACTGCTAGCTCATCACAGCCCAGACAGTTTCAAAATCTTTCTGAACACCACGCTCTACCAATGAACTGGAAGGATTGTGACAGGGGGCGTGCTCTTTGGCATCCTTGATATAATAAAGAAAGGGTCAAGAGCCCCTCTCATATTAAGTATTGCCTAAAAAAAGGTGGGAAAGGAGAAAAGAACAAAAAAAAAGTGCAGCAAAATAGGAAAAGAGAATGGTAATTAAGGAGGAGAAAAAAGAAAGGTGCTAATGGGCAGTGAATTAATGAGACTAAGTGATTCAGTCCCCACCTGGTGTCATCAATGTCAGGATGTGCTTAATTTTCTATGACTTAGCTGAAATGCCAATATCTATTTATTATAATGGCTGTAGAAGCCCTGTATACAGCAAGAACAACCCAAGAGCTGTTTTCTTTCAGCCTCACATGAAATATTCAAGCAAGAAGAAAACAATAAAACAAACAAATTCAATGGGATTTTTCATTGTCTTACCATTTGCTCTGTTTGTTGAATGTCTTTTGCTGTGGTTTTCACCGAAGCATTTGACAAGTCACACATGGAGCAGAGGAGATCTAGATAGGTCCTTGCCTGCTCTTGCAAAGCTCTAAAGTGTTTGACCTGGAAAAGGCAATTGTCAGAGTTAAAGAGATGCATCAGCTATTTAGATGGAAAATACTTATATCACTTATAATATTCTGTTGACATTTCAAAAATAATCTTGCTATGCTCAGTGTTTTCACCATTTTGTTAAAGTGACGTATATTAGTGACTCACAGGAAGAAATTCAAAGCACCAATGGGGAAATACGTGTCCACCATTTGCTTCTCCTTGTAAGTCAAGTATTCTGTATGGTCTGGGAAAGAGGAAAATCCAAAACACTCCTATAATGTTTCCAGATTATTTGCTCATGTGCCAGCTTATTTTGCATTTCAGAGAAAGAATTTGTAGCCTACTCTGGCCTGCTTCTTAACATGTTTTTTGCCTATCTTACAGAGAGAAGGCAAAGGTCAGAGAGTTGGTAGGTTTCATTGGAGTGAGGCGAAAACACAGATGTCTGGGCTTCTTTTTCTCTGCAGGAGATTCATCTTGTACCCTTCTTTTTCTACAAGCCCAAGAAAGGCTTCTCCAGGTGGATCTTTAATCTACTTACAGAAACAAAGAAATGTGTTTCTTTGCAGATGCTCAGATTCTATTCAGGCTCCATTTTAGATCCTGAGAATAGAACATAAAGCAAAACCCTTTTTCCCATGGAGTTTACATTCTCAGGAGGGAGACGAACGAACATAATAAACAAACATGCGCTGGAATGTTTGGTAGTGCTAAATAGCATGTAGAAAAAGCAAGGTGCTAAGCAGATAGTGGATGAGAAAGAAGCGCTGCTGTGGCAGGGACAGTGTATTTCCCAGGCCCCGCTGAGGAAAAGACCTGAATGCATAGCATGTCATAAGGTAAGAACATTGCAGGCAGGTGGACATGGTGGGCAGAGAGCCAGCAAATGCAAAGCTCTGAGGTTGAAGCAGAGTGAACCAGGTGGGAGCAGAGGTCAGCGAGCAGAGTGGCGGCAAGTCATGGAGCCCCCTTATAAGGAGAGCTGACCATACATCCCAGTCTGCTGGGCTTTGTCTCTAGTCTAGAGTTCCTCAGCTCAGAAATATTGACACTTGACTCCAAATAATTCTTCATTGTGGGGGGCTGCCTTATACATTGCAGAATGTCAGCAGCATCCTTTGCATCTGTCCACTTAATGCCAGCAGCACCCCCACCACTCCCAGTTGTGACAACCAACAACATGTTTAGACACTGCCAAATGTCCCCTGTGGGAGTAAAGTCACCATCTCCCCAATCCCAGTTGTGAACCACTGCTCTAGTCCCATTGTATGATGTCAAGCAGACTCTGTCTTATCAAGAAGGTTCTATTTGGGAAAACAAATCATATAACCAGCCTATTCGTAAGCCACGGTAAGAAAGTTCGAATTTAAGTGCGATGGGATAATACTGGAAGCATCATGGTCAGAGACAGGCTTTCAAAGACTCCCTTCTAACATCGCGTGGAGAACAGGCTGCAGGGGCTGTAGGCAGCAATGGTGCACAGGTGTTAGGCTACTGCAGGGATCAGACGAACCGTGAACATGGCCTAACCAGGGGTGGTGGCTGAGGTGGTGAGAAGTGGTTCTTGTTTACTACATAAATAGGGATGAATAAGGAGGGTGGTATCGACTGCAAGTTGTAAGGGTAAAGCCAACCTCCAGGATTTTCCAGAATCATAGCGTCAATCATGGCACCTGATTTTGTGACTCTGCTCTCAATATTTGTCCTCTGCACTGTGTGGGTTACCTAGACACACTATGCTCCTGTGGATATAATAAATACAGATCAATTTCACATGAAGTCAGAAGTAGCACCTTTTCAACTGAATGTACAAGCTATCTGTGGTGTTGTGAGTTGTCAGCCACTGTGCACAAGTACCACATCATGCACCTATGACCCAGAAACCATTATTTGTCGCAAACAACTTTGGGATATAAGAAGAGAACATGTTGTCAGAATTTCTATTTTATGAACATATTTAATTGAAAGAAATTATGGTATATTGTGAGATTTATATAATTGGTCTGATTCTGGAAGCACTGGAAGAAATATATAGAGTGTCAGTGACCACACAGCTGCAAAAGATGTTTGGTAAAATCAACTTTACAGAAATTTTTTTTTTTTTTTTTGAGATGGAGCCTCCCTCTGTCACCTAGGCTGGAGTGCAGTGGCACGATCTCAGCTCACTGCAACCTCCACCTCCTGGGTTCAAGCAATTCTCCTGCCTCAGCCTTCCGAGTAGCTGGGACTACAGGCTCAAGCCACCACGCCCAGTTAATTTTTTGTATTTTTATGAGAGAGGGGGTTTCACCGTGTTAGGCAGGATGGTCTCAATCTCCTGACCCTGTGATCCACCCACAGCCTCCCAAAGTGCTGGGATTACAGGTGTGAGCCACTGTGCCTGGCCAGAAAATTTTTATCACACTTTTTTCCATTCGCTAAAGTTCACATTTTATGCCTAATAAAAACGTATAGCATATCGAATGGAATTGAATCCATGTGCCATTATCTTGTGGTAGTGGGGGTCTATTATCTTCACATATTTATTAAGGTTTTACTACAAGGGTGGTGCTGTGAATACACACTGCACCTTGGTACCATGCTCATTATATGTGGATTCTCCAGCCACAAATCCAAGCTCAGCAGCCACTAAGGACCCGCTCAGTTTTACATGAACACAGTAAGCCCTCACTTAATGTTGTCAGCAGGTTTAAGCAAAAAGTCATATAATGAAACAATTTTTGTTTTCATCAATATTATAACAAACCTGCATGTTGAAGGAAATGACATTATTTGAGGACCTGCAGTACATGGTTTTGCTTAAAATTTCAGTTTGTAAGACCTATCGGTGGCATTAATTGAGGACTTACTGCATTTGCCAAGGGAAAAACTAAAAACAAATAAAAACAACAGAAATTTTAAAAAACGAAACAAAAAACAAGGTAACAAAATAAAAAAAAAAAAACCTTTCCACCTCAGAGTGACCATGATCCAGGTGTCTGTACCCCTTGAAATCCCTTCTCTGGCTACTTTCAAAGGGGAGAAAGATCATTTTGAGAGACACATGAAAGATGTGGAAACAGGGAACCAGACAGTCACATAATCTGGAAGAAGGATCAGTATCTGCCTGTGGGTATGTGTAGTAAATCTCTTCCTGCCCTAGCAAAAGATCACCGGCATTAATACTTTCTTCTCCCCTCATCTCTTTTATTTATTTACTTATTTACTGGTACCAAAGGAGAAAAATTAAGTGTTGATCTGAATTGTTCTCAATAAATTGCATTGGGAACAGCCACAAGAAAGGTGGCTTGTGATTCAAGAAAGCTCAGTCTAATAAAAAAGGCAGAGGATAGGCAGTCCTTCATTTATTTTTCCTTTTTTTTTTTTTTTTCCCAACAATTGCATTCCGAGGTTTTGGGGTTTTCATTGTTTTGTTTTGTTTTTGAGACAGTCTCGCTCTGTTGCCCAGGCTGGAGTGCAATGGTGTGATCTTGATTCACTGCAACCTCCACCTCCCGGGTTTAAGCAATTCTCCTGCCTCAGCCTCCCAAGTAGCTAGGATTACAGGTGTGTGCTACCATGCCCGGCTAATTTTTTTTTTTTTTTTTTTTTTTCAGTAGAGACCGGGGTTTTACCATGGTAGAGGGCTGGTCTTGAACCCCTGACCTCGTGATCTGCTCGCCTCAGCCTCCCAAAGTGCTGGGATTACAGACGTGAGCCACCACACCTGGCTCATTTATTTTTCTTGATTCAAGGAGAACCATGTTTCATTTGTCCTGATCCTATTCTTTTTTTTTTTTTGAGACGGAGTTTCGCTCTTGTTACCCAGGCTGGAGTGCAATGGCGCAATCTCGGCTCACCACAACCTCTGCCTCCTGGGTTCAGGCAATTCTCCTGTTCTCCTGCCTCAGCCTCCTGAGTAGCTGGGATTACAGGCACGCGCCACCATGCCCAGCTACTTTTTTATATTTTTAGTAGAGACGGGGTTTCACCATGTTGACCAGGATGGTCTCAATCTCTTGACCTTGTGATCCATCCGCCTTGGCCTCCCAAAGTGCTGGGATTACAGGCTTGAGCCACCGCGCCCGGCCATCTATTCTTATAAAGTATAATATGAATGCTTTTGTGAACCATTCAATGACAATGCAAATCATTTAAGCCTTTAGAAAGTAGACTTTGGTGGATGAATTAACTAGACACATTTTTTTTTATGTGGATTCAATGAACAAATGCATTATGTTATTCTCAATTTGTGCATTATGTTATTCTTTTATTAAATTATTTAATACTGTTAATTCATATCTGGCAGCAACAATCTTTATAACTGAATTCCTCTAAAATATTTTCCCACGGGGTTAGCACTGCATACAAAAGCTGCTTAGTACAAAAGTTTAAAAAATATTTCCCACATACTTTGAATAAGCCTCAGCAACAATATTTTAAGCCTGTGGATGTCAAATTAATATGCAATAGAATTCCTTTCACATAATAAAAATGAACATTTCATTCATTGTCCATTCAATAATTACTTATGAAGTACCTTGTTTATGCTTCAAAACTATGTGAGAAACTAGTATTACTTTTCTGTTTATAAATCATGTTTATTTGCAGTGTGATATTTACATTTCATTATAACTTTGGGAAGTAAGTATACTTATAAATGTCACTTTTGATAGTAGGAAACTATCTTGGAGGCTTGGAGAAATTAAGTGACTTACCCATGGTCCCCCAACAGATTAGATAACAGAATTGATCTTTAGTTACAGTGCCCATTCTCTTTCTTTCTTTCTTTCTTTTTTTTTTTTGAGACAGAGTTTCACTCTGTCGCCTAGGTTGGAGTGTAATGGTGCAATCTTGGTTCATTGCAACCTCCATCTCCTAGGTTCAAGCAATTCTTGTGCTTCAGCTTCCCTAATAGCTGGGATTACAGGTGCCTGCCATCACCCCCAGCTAATTTTTGTATTTTTAGTAGAGATGGGGTTTTATCATGTTAGCCAGGATGGTCTTGAACTCTTGACCTTATGTGATCCGCCCACCTTGGCCTTTCAAACACTAGGATTACAGGCATGAGCCACTACATCTGGCCCTGTTCTCTTTTTTTTTTTTTTCTATTTAATAATTAATTTTTAATATTTATTACTTTATTTTATTTTTTCTTGTTATTTTTTAATTTTTTGAGACAGAGTCTTGCTTTGTCACCTAGGCTGGAGTGCAGTGGCATGATCTTGGCTCGCTGCAACATCTGCCTCCTGGGTCCAAGTGATTCTCCTGCCTCAGCCTCCAGGGTAGCTGGGATTATGTGTGCATACCACCATGACTGGCTAATTTTTGTATTTTTAGTAGAGATGGAGTTTTACCATGTTGGCCAGGCTGGTCTCAAACTCCTGACTTCAAGTGACCCACCCATCTCAGCCTCCCAAAGTGCTGGGATTGTAGGCATGAGCCACTGTGCTCAGCCCCCATTCTCTTTCCAGTCTACCAGATTGGCCCCTCAGTATCACGTCCACCTTCTGGCTGGCACATGAACTCCACTAGAGCCAACCTCAGACCTTATTCCTACTTTTAGATTCCCAGGAGCCAGTACGGTTTGGCACATCATAGGTATTTCACACATTTTCATTGACTGCCTGAATGATTCACAAGAATATTACAAACTTTCAGGAGTTTACTACCTGCTTAACGGCTTCTGCCCTACTAAGAGGTGGTTGAGGGCTTGGCTCTAAATCTGGCTGGACTGCAGAAAGCCAGGCCTGGCACTGCTGCAGGGTGTCTTGTCGGCTGACGTGCTTCTGAAGTTCATGCTCCAAACTCTGGTACACCTGAGACAATACAATCACGCTGAGATTAGAACTGCTTTCTACCTCTATAAAGAGCATTAGAATTCAATGAAACATGACCAGTACTTCTAAATGGATTTCCCCCAAGACTCCCCAATTTCATACACATATCTAAGCAGTTGTATGTCTCCCCATAAGTTCCAAAATGCAATGACCATCCCCCAGTTAATAACTTCTCAGTCCACACATCACAGTGTAATATCTGGATTAGGGGAAGGGAACATGAGCAGGGTAAATAAAACCATAGAGGCATGCTAAAATACACAAAATCATTGAAGTTAACTGTCATAAACATGTTAGAGGTTTTTGCAGCTTCTCTTCCTATAGTATAAATATTGCACTTTTTATTTAAGCTAGAAACTAAAAGTAAAAATAAAACATGATCTCAGAAAAGATAACCAATGTTTCTCTAACTACAATGCTTCTGCATTTGAGGTTCGGTAAAATTTGAACTAAATTTTAACATAAGGAGAGGAGAGGTGAATGCCCTCACTTCATCTTAAAAGTCATGTTCCAGGGCAAAAATAATCCAGAATAACTCATACATTTTCTGATATGTCTAATTAATTAATCCTTAACAAGCCAACCAATTTTTATTTTATCCATAAAGACATATTAAGAAACAATTATGTGTCTACCTGAGATTAAGATGAAATGTATCTGTGATGTTTCCATTTATAAAAAAGGGAAAAGGAAGAAAATTAGTTTAACCTGGCATTTCTTTCATTACTGAGACAATAGAAGCAATCACTGAATTTTGCTTTTCTCTGTCATCATATAAATTCATCATATTCATCTGACATTAGGTTTATCCCTTATTTATTCTTGATCCAAGCAGAATTTTTAAAAGAATGGTGTTTTTTTCTCTTTATCACTTTTGCAAACTTTAATTATAAAGTTCTGATTTTGGTCTTCGAATTTTATCTGCTTTTTTAAATTTTAAAAATTATGTTGGTCTTTCCAACATCCACCAATTTTTTTTTTTTTTTTAAAATAAACAACTTAAACTATATACCTAATGCAAAGGAAATGCCCATTGTGAAGGAAGTCAGTGTACAAGAAATCTCTGTTGAATGAGTGAATGAATGAACTCACTGGAAAGTTCTATGTATAGCTCATTTTCCCTCTTTACTCCCCTTTTTCCCCCTTTGTCATTATTTTTAATTATTCATTAGATTTTTTTTATTTCTCCTTTTGTTAACCTTTGAAGGTGATTTTTTTTTTAAGTCTAGGAAGTTGACTAATGTCACCCAGTATTTTTTAAATTAATATTATGGTGAACACAGACCATTCTAACCTTGCCACTGGTGTATTTCCAGTTCTTACTGGCTAGCCCAGTAAACAAAAATATACAGAAGACTTCAAAGGTTTATAAAAACTCTTTGCAGTGTCATTGAAAAATTCTAGAATAATAGAAAACTAGTTACTTATTTTGCTAAGTTTTTGTAAAAATAGCAATTCTTGTCCCTCCTAGACTTTTTTCTAAAACATTGAGAATTCTTTTTAGTGGAAGTATACCCACCTAAGTGTAAGTCAAATTTGACACTTACTCCTTTCTCAAATTCTACATGAATGCAAACAAATATTGATTTAGATTAGAACCTATGCTGTGTACAGTTAAAAAGAAAATAATGATTGTGAAAATTATGAAATAAAATTTTTTGTGTTACAAAATAAACAGCAAATTAGAAAGTATTGATAGTGTGCTAAGAAAAACAAACACTATAATCTCCTCAAGTTCCTTTTACCAAGAAACAAACTTTTTTTTGAGACAGAGTCTCACTCTGTCACCCAGGCTGGAATCCAGTGGTGAGATGTTGGCTCACTGTAACCTCCACCTCCTGGGTTCAAGCGATTCTCTTGTCTCAGCCTCCCGGGTAGGTAGGATTACAGGGGCACCACGCCCAGCTGATATTTGTATTTTTAGTGGGGACAGGTTTCACGATGTTGGCCGGGCTGATCTCAAACTCCTGACCTGAAGTGATCCACCTGCTTCAGCCTTTCATAGTGCTGAGATTACAGGCTTGGGCCACCAGGACCTGCCCAAATCAACTTTTAACAAGCTTTTTCATAATCAATCCATGGAATAAAGGAATTAGATAAAACAATATCTGAAATTCACTGCTTAGTCACATCAATCAAATATGAAATGTGATAGTTTTGTGTTCACATAGCAACTGTAAAATTTATCCTATTTCCCGTCTGGCAATACATCAAAACTAACCCAAATATTTGATTCATTTTATTTGTAAAACCTATTTACAAATTCTATTTGTAAAAAGTCTGTAGACTGCACAGCCTCTCTCCATAATTCCTCGTCATCATGGAATGTTCTGTTGACACTCACTCTCTGAGCTGTGCTGCAGATCGCTGAGTAGCTGTCCTTTGTACCCTGCACATGAGCATGCACGTTTTGTTTCAGTTTTGCTTGCAGGTGGTCTGCACACTGGCCAATCAAAGCATCACCTTTCATTTGAAGATTGTTCAAACGGTCTTCAAAACCAGCAATTTCTTCCATCATTGCCTGTAAAAATGAAACCAATACAGAGTTCTCATAATCCTACTTTTAAATAACGTCACCATCAAACAAAGTTAAAGATAGATAATTTCACTGTTTAATATTGTTTTTAAAAGAATCTTGCAATTTATCTTATACAGTGAATGAAAACAAAAGCACATGTGTGTTTTCAGGGATACTCCAATGGGAAGAGTCAATGATTTTAAGGGATTAGTTACATAAAGAATGATGAAGTAAACTTTAAGACTACACATGGCTCGTCTCAGAGAGATAACTGCTCCATGGTATTATTACCAGACAGAAAGATGCCCCTATATTTTTTAGGTCTGTAAGTTATAATTCTGGCATAATTTTTATCCAAAACAATCTAATTACTATTTCATCAAATTTATATAACATCTCATTTCTATAAGATTGGTGCAAAAGTAGTTGTGGTTTTTGTCATTCCTTTTTTTTTTTTTTTTTTTTGAGAAAGAGTCTCACTCTACTGCCCAGCCTGGAGTGCTGCAGTGGAACAATCTCAGCTTACTGCAACCTCTGCCACCCAGGTTCAAGTGATTTTCCTGCCTCAGCCTCCCAAGTAGGTGCGATTACAGGTACGTGCCACCACACTGGCAATTTGTTATTATTATTTGTGTTTTTAGTAGAGATGGGGTTTTACTATGTTGGCCAGGCTGGTCTCATACTCCTGACCTCAAGTGATCTGCTGGCCTCACCCTCCCAAAGTGCTGGGATTATAGGTGCGCGCCACCATGACTGGCCTGTTATTACTTTTAATACAAAAACTGCAAACTTTTGCACCAACATAATAATCTAATTCTAGTTTTAGTAATAATCTAGTATCTAATTTTTAATTCACGTGACATTAACTTATATCTAATACTGTTTATAATAATGAAAATAGCATTTAAACTGATCATTTATGAAGTAACTGCTATAGTCCAGGAATTACATATAAGCCCTGATGAATGTTATTATCATTGTTTTATAGATGAGGAAACTGAAGCACAGTGAGGTTGTACAACACGGTCAAGGTACGGCAGAGCCCCCAGGCTTTGGACATAGCTCTGCCTGATTTCACCTCACACCACCATGCCCACTTGTGTGCTCTAGTGAGCATTCTTACAGATGACTCATGGAGGAGGAATTTATTTTTTTTAATCAGGTTCTGGCCAGGCATGGTGGCTCACACCTGTAAACCCGGCTGAGGTGGGTGGATCACCTGAGGTCAGGAGTTAGAGACCAGCCTGGCCAACACGGTGAAGCCCTGTCTCTATTAAAATACAGAAATTAGCCAGGCATAGTGGAAGGCACCTGCAATCCCAGCTACTCGGGAGGCTGAGGCAGAAGAATCACTTGAACCCAGGAGGTGGAAGTTGCAGTGAGCCGAGATTGCACCATTGCACTCTAGCCTGGGCAACAAGAATGAAACTGTCTCAAAAAAATAAAATAAAATAAAATAAAATAAAATAAAATAAAATAAAATAAAATCAGATTCTTTAAAAAAAAAACAAAACTGTTATATGATGCTAATGATAAGTGACACAATCCAACCTAGGGTTGCCTCAGTAACCCATCATTATATCTACAGGAAACTTGGGTGGCCCCTCAGCAGTCCAGAGTTTACTCCCTTTTCAAGCAGTGCTGGGCTAGCAGTTATTACATGCATTCAGTTGAAAAGAACCACTTTGTCTCTGAGTTGGAATAGAACCACTCCATCATGTGGTTATTCATGGGGTAGATTACCTTCTGGGTTAGTATCTCCTCAGTGCCTACCAGAAGGTATTGTGTAGTTGCTTTTTTATTCGTATTTATTAAATAAAATCTTTTCTTACAGACAGAAATGTTGGAGCTCAGAGAGGCTAACTGGCTTTCCTAGTTATGACCATATCATGACTAAAATTGTTTTCCATTAAGACCACAAATAAGTTGCTCCATAAAATTGTGACCATAACATCTATCATCTGGCACACATAATTACTAAAAATACATATTAATAAAGATTAGAACTCTTCATATTAGTACTGTACTTTGTGATTTACAAAACATCTTCACAAATACTATCTCCTATGATTAGCATGACAATTATGAGATGGGCTAGTATCGTTATCATCCTAAAGGAGAAAAAGACAGACTCAGACAGGCTAAGTTCTCTCTCCAGGAAGGGGAAGAGTCCAGCCTAGAATCCAGACTTCCTGATGGCTTTGGCTGCATTTTCTAGAATAGACTCCATAAAGACTAAATTCTGAGATATAAATTATTTGCTGGGAAAAATGCAACCATGTGTTCAGAAGTTCAGTGCCAGGATTCAACTCTCCTTGATTCACCTGAATATCAAGTCCAACTGTTGTCAATTGCCAGAGGTGCTGGAGACTTAGACCTTGGTATGGTTTGGCTGTGTCCCCACCTAAATCTCATCTTGAATTTCCAAGTGTTGTGAAAGGGACCCAGTAGAAGATAATTGAATCATGGGGCAGGTCTTTCCTGTGCTGTTCTCATGAGAGTGAATAAGTCTCATCAGATCTAATTGTTTTAAAAGGGGGAGTTTCCCTGCACAAGCCATCTGCTGCCATGTGAGATGTGCCTTTATTGTGGGGCCTCCCTAGCCATGTGGAACTATAAATCCAATAAACCTCTTTCTTTTATAAATTGCCCAGTCTTGGGTATGTCTTTATCAGAGACTAATATAGACCTGATTCTCTCGGTGCAATCATTATAAACCAGAGATGCACCTGTGTATGCACCCCACCACACACATACATGCACATGCACAGATGCGTGCATATACACACTGGTGAAGCTGTCCCAAAGGCAGCCCTTTAGAGGTCAGGGGTACCTTGTGGTGGGCCAGTTGCTGGGTGATCGTCTCCAGGCTGCTCGTCTCCAGGAGGTCGGGGGCCACCAGCCTGCTGGACATTTGCAGCAGCCACTTTTCGACCTCTTGGAGCTCACTGTTGTAGTCTTCATGGTCTTTGACTTTTGCTTCCAGACTGAAGACATGCTCCTGCAAAACCAGGTGCCCATCGGAGGTGACTTTCAAGTGAAAAACTTACTCCAAACTGTTTTGTATTACAAAAAGCCCAGTGCAGCTCACAGGGTAGATAGAGCTACTTACATCTGAAGACTACCAGGAATGGAAAAAAGAACATACTCATTATGCCAATTAAATATCCATCTGAATAAAAAAAATACTGATCCATACCAGTCCTTAAAATTATATGACAGAAAGAATGGAGTCAGGGCTCACATTTTGGCAAATAAACACTTTTACAGAATCTCTCATCTCTCCTTACCTTTCCTACACTGCACAGGTCCTGGTAATCACTTTGCAGTTGATCTATTTTGTCCTTTAAAGTGACATCCTGCACCATTTCCAAAAGGGCTTCACCCTTCTCTCTCACTGACTTTACTGATGGTTCATGGGACAGCACCATTTGTTGAAGTGACTTGAATTACAAAGAAAAAAAAAAATGAGCCTGCTCATCTCTGTGGACAAGATGAATACATACATATTCCTGTGGCATGCAAGGGATGATCCACCTCAAAGAAAGACTGGTATATATTTTATGAATCAATAAGTGCAAAACATTAAAAAGTGATTTATTATGGCTAACACATTTTCTAAATACAAAAGAAAAGTAACACATCAAATGGCCCTTCCTATGTAGAGAAAAAAAGGATGGGAAATAGTTATATTTGATGAAATTTAATATAGCTCATACTTCTGGCTTCCACCATATTACTTTCATCGGAGGAAAAAAAAATGCAATTTAAAATGGAGTGAGGCCACTGTCTTTTGATTTTGAGGTCATGAAGTTAGTTCCAGTTAGAACTAGTTATAGAGTTAGGAAGAACAATTCCAGCTGTGACCTTGCTGAGATAGGCTGAAAGCACTATTTAAATCTATCAGGAATTCAGTGGCTGGGAGGAAGAGGTTGTGATTCTCAGGTGGCAACTTCAAAGATAAGTTGTCAGGCTTGGCAGAGAAGCCAAGGATAGAAATAGACATTGGCTGGAAGAGACTGTCACAAAAGCTTCTGACAGGAAAAGCTTTGGGGTAAGCCACCACACTGTAATTCTTAAAGATATCACTCAGTCATCCAGATCAAATTTATAGCACAAATTATTCCACATATAAGCTTGCATAATTGCTGCAAAAATTTGAACAGGTGAAGTACCTGTATCTATATCATGCATAGCTATATCTATACCACTATTTATTCTTTCAAAAATCAATTTATGAGGTACTTAGCTAGAATTTGTCAATTAGAACTTATTTTCTTACAAACATATCATTTTCAATTTTCCATAGGTCAGCTTCTAGCCTTGGGTACCAGAAGATGAAGGGAAGCCTCTATGTGGGAAAGATTAAAACCTACAGGTATGGAATCCTCATGCCAGCAAGATTTTACCTGGAGGATTCAAATACCAGGATCACTGTCAGAAAAGATCTTCACTGACTGAAAGATACATATGATTAATATATGTATTGATACAATCTTTGAGTATTAGATCTCTGAATGGAAAAAATAACTCTGAAGTAGTGTATTTAACCAAACAAATCTCCAAAAGTCATGGCATCACTGGCCAGCCACAGAACGGGCATTCATGAGATGTATTCCAGCAGCTGCTACAGGTGACACACTGCAAGAATCACCTCCCTTCCATTTAGTCTCTGCGTGACCTCCGCAGGCATCTGTGAATGAGTAACAACACACTACCTTGTATTTAGATAACTGAGCTTTTTTCTCATATAATTCCATTTTGGGTTCTTCAGGAACATGTAGGATTTCTTGGTATTCTGCTATCCACTGTGTCAGTGCTTTACATTTATCTGAGAATTCCTTTGCTAAATGAAGACCTTTTTCCAGGGTCATATGTTCTTTCCGGACAGTGCTGGTCAGTTCCTTCAACTGCTCCATGTGATCATGAATCTCTTTTCTTAACCTATCTGCCTCGCTTTCCTCCAAGTATTTAATGGCCCTCTCTCCTTTCTCCCGGGCTGATTTCAGCAAACTGTGACCTTTTTCCATGTCTTTGAGCAAAACCTGAAAAAGAGAGTGAGTAGGAAGCAAAAGTTGTCTTATTATTATTATTTTTTGAGACGGAGTCTCACTTTGTCAACCAGCTCACTGCAACCTCCACCTCCATGTTCTAGCAACTCTCCTGCCTCAGCTTCCCAAGTAACTGGGATTACAGGCACATGCCACCATGCCCGGCTAATTTTTGTATTTTTAGTAGAGATAGGGTTTCACCATGTTGGTCAGGCTGGTCTTGAACTCCTGACCTTAAGCAATCCACCTGCCTTGGCCTCCCAAAGTGTGGGGATTATAGGCATGAGCCACCATGCCTGGCCATTTCTTTTCCTTTTAAAGAAAGGTTTATCAAGTCCTGTTCTTAATGCCACTTATTTCTCTTTAAAATAAGTTACCGATGTTCATAAACACATTTGACCTGCCAGGAATCAGTAACTCTGGCTTCTTCACTTCAGTATAGGTTCTAAAAGTCTTAATAAATATATCATTTCCAGAGACTTGAAAAACAACTTGATGTTTCTCTCATCGTGAGCAATCTCTTTCTAAAGACCTGAGTTTAAACTCTGTAAAGACACTGGGCCATTAATTTGAGAAAGGTATTTTTCTCTTACTATTGAAGTGTCACACTGGAATTTTGTCAACACTTTCATGGGTGTCCATGTGTAAGTCATTCTGATAACAACACATCACAAATAAGTGAAAGCCAACTTTTGGCCTTAAAGAGCCAACTTAGCATTGCAAATAACATAGTGAGGTCAGTATCACCAATCATAACGGTTGGAATGATCACCGAGCTTCCAATATCTACGCAGAAGAATGGGGCAGCTGGGTGAAAGGAAACTTTGGATATAAATCTGAAGTGTGCGTGCCTACCTCCAATGTCTTCAATTTCTTCCCCATCATTGCTGTATCTACTTTGTCAATCTTGGTAGCCACATTCTTGAAGTTTTTATGCATAGAGCCATACCAATCAGAATAGGAACTGAGGGATGATTCCGATTCCTCCAAACTTTGAATCTCTTCCTCCAGGAATTTTATTTGTTCCTTTGAAAGGAAAGAGAAAATTGAATGGTGAATTAAAGGCCTGTGCAGGGCCTTTGCTCAGGAACACGTATCTTCCCTGGATGTTAGCGAGAGGAAGACTATTTCGGCCGGCAACGTTTGCTGGCCTATACGGAGCAGCTGGTGGCACACTCACCAGAACTTGGAGAAGCAGGGCCTGGTATCTGGAAGTCAGCTGGGTGGCCTGGCAGCCCATTCTGCTGCTCACATGGCTCTCGTCCAGTATCTCCTGAGCTCTAGCTCCCACTTCCTCAACTTCATCTCTGTATGCAGTCACTTCTTCATGCCACTTCTGAAATGACAAAGTGTCGAAGGGAACGATTCAATCTTAGAGATTTGGATAAGATGAATATATATCTTCTTAACAGGAAATGGTTTCAGTGTATGTTTAGAAATTGTTTATTTTGAGATATAATTTTGACAATGTCATATATTATTTTCATAAATATTACAACAATGTGATACAAACTGTACACTTGAGTTGGATAGTTTTCTGTATCTATTACACTTAATTCAAAAGTTAAAAATGAAAACAGGCCAGGTGTGGTGGCTCACGCCTGTAGTCCCAGCTGCCTGGGAGGCTGAGACAGAAGAATCGCTTAAATCCGGGAGATGAAGGTTGCAGTGAGCCAACATCATGCCTCTGCACTCCAGCCTGGGTGACAGAGCAAGACTCTGTCTTCAAAAAATAAAAAATAAAATAAATAAAATAAAAATAAAAACAAAGTGGCATAAGTTTTTATACCTCTTGTTGTATTTAATTTTAAAATGGGTGGATAATGAAAAGAAATTCCTAAGGCCCAAGCATTATTTTAGATGTGTGCACTAAAATTGCATAAAAATTAAAATAAAACTAACTCTCAAGTATTATTTCAATGCACTATGTGAGAGCAATTTCATATCAGAACCATAAACTTAAATTATTGCACTATAAGCATTCATGTATCTTCACAAAACAAAGTAATAGGGTATGGAAAAAATATATGAAAAATTTACATTAAACTACATTTTATCAAAGACTAATTTATGAAATAATTGTTATAAGAGGAATGCTCCATTGTAATTTATTTTAAATTTCTAGGTAATCAAAAAGATTTTGCAAAGCCTAAGCTTTGGACAAAGTTACTAAATACTTTAATGAAACAAACTATGCAAGCTAACTGCAGCTTCGACAAAGATCAGGAATCTATATGAGTTGTACCTTCATCTGATGTAACTGTATCTCCTTGGTCGCCCGGTTCGACTGACGTCCGGGCCTGGGACTAACTTTCTCCTCTGCTGTTTTTAGCCATTCCTCTACTTGCTGAAACTTTTGCTCCATCAGCCTCAATTTGTTCACTATGTTATTGAAGTGAGTTCGGGTCTCAGACAGCCTGTGCTGGTAAGCCTGCCAGTCTTGCCGGAGAGACTCTAAAGACCGGTCCTCTGCCTGTGGGATACCTGATGGGATCACATCCTCTCTGGTGTGCAGAACTGAGTTCAACAGTGCCTGCCCCTCTGCACAGTGTACCTGGAGCTCCTGCAGAGAAAAAGGAATGGCTGTCACTCTCATAGCTCACACTTGCATGGGTTAGCATGTCTCACCAAAGCCAACTGTGCCAGCTTGAACTTCTCATTAGAAAAAAATGATTTGATTATGCCCTATACAAAAATATGTCCCTAACAATATTTTCTCCCAAGTCAGAAGGATTCCTAAAATTTTTCCAATTAAAAATAACACATACACACACACACACACACACACACACACACACACACACACACACACATACCCTCCCCAATATTTTTCTCAATCAACAGTTTCTGAAATTTGACTTTTTAGATTACAAGTGAAAACACTAGTGAGTAAAGAGCTATTGTTTAAAAGAATGACCTAGGCTTATTATGGCTCATAATCTGCTTAAAGTGCCTTAAGCTTCTTGCTTTGACATTGAATAGCTCAGTGCTACATTTGTGGCTGAGAAAGAAACAATAAACCCCTTTTATGCTAAGGAGGGTTCTTTTGCCAAAGCTGTACTCTAGGCATTGTGGTGGCCAAGAAAAGTTGAACCTGGAGAGTGCAGGGCACGCAGACCTGGGAAACTGGTTCATCACACCTGCCCATCAGGTGCTCCGAGGTGCAAATAAATTTCCTCCACCAAAGCTTAAGCCCCAAAGATCTACAAGTACAAATTTAGTATAAATCTACATTATACAAATTTAGTATAAATCAAGTTTTGAAGCACATATGCTATTTTTTATATTATAAAAAGAATCTTATATCCTTAAAGATGCTGGTAAAACAATATGGCACACTTATATTTCTGGTGATAAACATAAATCTATACTGTCACTTGATTTGATCATTTAAAGTAAAAGAAATCAAGCCAAATACCACCAACAATGTTAAAAAAAACCAATATGTGTAGTTAAACATAGTATTTCTTAATACCATATTTAAAAAAAATTCTTACCATCAGATCAAACCACTAAAGATTGCTAATATATTTTCTTATAAAAATAACAATTTCATATGGTTTCAACTAACAGAACATTTTTCTTCAAATATGATGTCACTTCAAGCATGGTGTAATGTAAACACATATGCACATGGAAAGAGAAGAACTATAGATATACGTGGTAAAATATGAATCAAAATGGCAACAAATACATAGTCTTTATCATAAAATTCTTAGATCTTTTTCAAGATAATTTTTTAATAATCATTTTCGTAATTCAAGGTTTGCAAACTTTTCCTATGAAGGGCCTGAGAGTAAATAATTTGGGCCTTGTGGGCCGTCAGTCTCTGTTGCAATGACTTAACTCTGCCATTGCAGTATGAAAAAAAACACAGACAATACATACATAAATGGGTGTGGCTGCATTCCAATAATATTTCATTTAAAAATACAGACATTGTGGCCATGGGCAGTAGTTGACTCATCCCTATCCTGATTTATTAATCTTCTCAGTATCTTTTCCACAGTCTATAAATAACCAATTTATTATCTAAGTTAATATTCTATTAGATAAATTCTCATACATTACAAATTTCAAACCTGTATTACGAAGAAAAAATATGGTTCAATATTTAAAATATATATTTATATATAATATTGTTAAATATATAAAATATATAAACATAATATATTAAATATATTATATTAAACATATATAAACAATATATATGTTCTATGACCCAAACTAGGCTTTCAGGTTATACATCATAATTTCTGGGCTGGGCACGGTGGCTGGGCATGGTGGCTATAATCCCAGCACTTTGGGAGGCCTAGGCGGGCAGATCACAAGGTCAGATTGAGACCATCCTGGCCAACATGGTGAAACCCCTTCTCTGCTAAAAATACAAAATAATTAGCTGGGCACAGTGGCATGTGCCTGTAGTCCCAGCTACTCAGGAGGCTGAGGCAGGAGAATCATTTGAACCCAGGAGGCAGAGGCTGCAGCGAGCCAAGATCGCACCGCTGCAGTGAGCCGAGATCGCACCACTGCACTCCAGCCTGGGTGACAGAGTGAGACTCTGTCTCAAAATACAGAGTGAGACTCTGTCTCAAAATAAATAAATAAATAAATAAATAAATACAAAATAAATATACAATAAAATAATAATTTCTGAATATGGTCCACACTACAGGCCAGTCCCCACACCACTGTGCATGCTACGGAACATCGGGATCTAAAGAAATTCTGCTGTGTGGTTGCAACATCACAATTCTCCACCACTGCTTCCTGTCACTAGCATCTTCCTTCCTTTTTAACCTTTGTGGTGGCTCACAGCAGAAAATGTAGGAATTAATGCATGGTGAAAACAGGGGTTGAAGTTAGCTTTGCACCACATTAATACTGGCTTAAGTGAAATATTTTCTTTTGACAGAACAACAGCAACATCTACTGGTGATGGGTAACTATTAGCTTAGTTCCGACACAAAAGCACGGGGAGCTCAGCATTTGCTTGCCAATGATGTTGGTGGTGTAGAACTAAGAAGCGTTATTTAAAGAAAATAATTGATTCTAGTCAAATAAATTACAACAGCTAAACCTGTGGACTAGGACATCCTACTCTTTGGAGGCAGGATGGATGAGAACCGTAAGTAAGCTAAGGAAATTGTGACCCTTCTAACTTTTATTATTTACTTACTTCATGAGTAGACAATATACTCAAATAAGATTTTCTTCCATTTTGGTTAATCCTTACAACTCTCTGGATGAACTTGGGTCAGAGAAGTTCTCTCTTGCCTGAAGTCGTTTAGTGGTGGATGTCACTGAGGATTAGAGTCCCCACTTACTAACTGCAACTCCATTCTCTCTCTCTCTCTCTTTCTATTTTTCTTTTTTGAGACTGAGTCTCACTCTTGTTGACCAGGCTAGAATGCAATGGCACGATCTTGGCTCACTGCAACCTCTGACTTCCTGGTTCAAGCAATTCTCCTGCCTCAGCCTCCCCCGTAGCTGGGATTTACAGGCACACACCACCAAGTCCAGCTAATTTTTGTATTTTTAGTAGGGACAGGGTTTCACCATGTTGGCCAGGATGGTCTCGATCTCCTGACCTCCTGATCCGCCTGCCTTGGCCTCCCAAAGTGCTGAGATTACAGGCATGAGCCACTGTGCCTGGCCCTCCATTCTCTTGCCGTTATACAATTTCCAAGACCTAACAGAAAAATCCAGATATTTCATACGTGATGCATAATCATGATGATCCTTGATTTTTCCACCTTGTCTATGCTGTAGATAAAACTTACCCAATCCTGAACCAATTCTGATCAGGGCTGATAGCACATTTATAAGTTCCAACACATTGCAGGTGGGACATAAAGTGGTCTCGTTGGCCTTTCTCTATCTTCTGCTGTTTGTCTTGTACCTGGTGGCCCCTTCTTGGTGAACTTCCTTGATTCCTACCTACTCCTTAAGGTATGATTACAGGCCCTTCTTTGATGCTGCTACAAGATCCCTTACGTTAGTCTATTAATGTCCTCACCGCATTGTTTATAATGATCTTTCTATGGGTTTGTGTTCCTCACCAGATTTCAAGTTCCTTGAAGACAGAAATCATGTCTTAATCATCTTTATCTGAAGTAGCTAGCAAAGTACCTGTACTGTATTAAGTGTCCAGTAAATACTGAATGAGTAAATAAGTATATAGGTTATGAACACTTTCTCTACCATGTCTGACATCTCACCATGAATTATGGCCTGCTGGCCTGGGCACCAACATTTTTTTCTTTTTTTTTTTTTGCTTCTTTAATTCCTTCTTTTATAACTCTGAGCCTGAACCTTGTATCATCAGCAATGTGTCAGGTTTTTCTTAAAACAATATGGCTCAAGATATTGCCACTAGTTTGACTTTGTGTCACCTTCTAATGACTCCTGCTGCTGTTCCCTACATCTGATTTGATCCTTTAGGAAGAAAAGTCCATTAATTAGATCTCTAGCCATTCTTGTCAGGGCCAGCCTAGCAGCTATATGAGTTACCAAGTGCCAGTTCTGTCCTATCTAAATTTCCTGCAAAATGATGTCAACTGGCACATATTACTGAGGTCTCAGAATGTTCGTGATCAAACCTTATGGGAATTACACTTAATATGTATGGGCTAGCCACTGGAATCAAGATTTCTATTAACTTTCTGTTGCTTAAAATCATAATTCCATATTCAGAATGAAGATTCCTCTGTTTTAGGATAAAGGAGGCCTTACCTGAAGATCACGCAATGTCGTCTCATGAGTGTGGGCATCACCTTCAAGAACCGAATACGTGTCAAGCTTTTCCTGCTCTTGCCCCAACCAAGCTTCAAATGCCTTCAGATCTCTCTGATACTCTTGATGCAGGCGGACAAGTTTTTCAGACTTTGTTACTGCTTCCTATAATCAGCATTTAAAATAATTAAGATAGGAACATATTACTTTATAAAGCATCAGTGTGCTATTATTCACTTTTGTAATTTTAGAAAAGTACATTTATTGAGACAATGGAATATGAGTTATTTCCTAGAATAATGAATCTTCAAGACATTCATGTAAAAATATAAAAACCTAATGTTTCAGATTAAAAGCTATATTAATTATTTTGTTGAATTAACTACATGACCTCTGAATGCAACATAAGACAGGCTAAAAAATGAATTCACTTTACTAATCTCATAAAAATTCACTTTTGCTAATGAAGAAAACTGAATTCTTATATTGTGTCTTAAATGAGGATTTGGACTTACTAAGGACTTAATTTTCCACAGTATAATGTTCTCTGAAAGGGCATATTTATTTTCTTTGAGAGGACTAAATGCAGAATGACAAGTACAGTCAGAGATTATTTCCTACCTTAGAAAACTCTCATGATCAGACATCATAAGGCATGTATGAGTCTTCGTTACGAAGCTGTCCAGAGTTTTTGTTAGATTGGTACATTTCTAGGAATTTTTACTTGAAAATTATCTTACTTTAGTAGCTTTCATAATACTAACAATATTTGAAGGTTTTTGTTTGGTTTTGCCAGTAATACCTTTAAAATATTAAAACTTCATTTCGCTTTTGTTCTGTTTTCTCAAGCCTGTCATTCTTGAAAATAAATGAGTCTTCAGAGGAGCACAGCTCCAGACACTCCTCTTTAGGTGAGTCTACAAGGAAAGTGCTTCACTGTACCTTGGCCCTCTCTTGGATGGCTCTGTATCGTTCCTGTAGATCCTGGAGCTCTAGCTGGGTGACATAGTGTTCGGTCATGCCAGACCTTTTGACTTCAATGGTCTCCAGCAAGCTGCTGTAACTCAGCACTTCTTCATTTAATAACTAGAGAGCATTTAAGAAAAATAAAGCAGTCACCCATGCACCATCACATCAATGCCACTGCTAAAATCAAGATACTTTAACTCTACAGTTGGCAAATGATCTAGGGTTAGCCATGCGTCCATCCCTCCATCTATTTATTTATCTGATACAGATATGTGTGTGAATGCATGGGTGTGTGTGTGTGTGTGTGTGTGTATTTGATGTCTGGTCCAGAACTTTCTCTAAGACATGAATTCCCAATTATCTCCAACTCCTTTATATTTCTACTTTAATATTTTTAACTATGTCCAGAAATGGGCCCCTGATGTTCACCCCATCCCTATTCTACCCCAGCCCCCCATAGAACCCCCTTCTCTTTCCATCTTTTCAAATAGCAAATGCCATGACCTCACACCCAGACAGTCAACCCAGAGGATGGTAATTGTTCCAGTATCCTCTCTAGCTCTCCATCCTCCTAACCATTTTAAATCCAGTTAGCTCTACCTCCATAATACCGTGACATCTGTCCCCACATCTCCTGCAAACTCCCCCACACAGACTACCCTCCTCTTTCACTTGGACTTTGCAGTAGTCTCCCAGGCAGATTCCTGGCCACCAATTCTTTTCCTGTCCCTTATTTCATGCTACAAACAGCAGTCTAAATGATATAACATCTTGCAATTAAAAGTTGAATCATGTCGCTTCTCAGCTTAAAACCTGGATTATCTTTCTAATGCTGCCAGGATCAAGTGGAAAATCCTCAGAGCAGCTGACATGGCCATGTAGGATCAGGCCTCCCTCTCCATCAGACTCCCTTCGCAGTCCCTCCCTGCCTGCTCTCGGCTGCAGCAACACCTGCCTTTGCAGTTCTCTGTTGCACCAGGATCTTTCCCTCCTCAGGGTCTACGGACCTGCTGTTTATTATATCTAGACTGCTGGTTCCTCCACTCCTCCAGGCTCATTTCTCTGCCTTAAGTCCTTCAGTGCATTGACCATGTCTGCCGTTTCAGAGAGGCCTTTTTCTTCATAGTACTCAGCAGTTATAATTATAATTATTTATTTGTATATTTATTACTGAGGGGATACATCCCACTAGCATACACTTGACTGATTTTACTGCTTGAATCTGGCAAAATGCCTGCATGTAGCAATTTCTTCATAAATGTTGATTGAATAGATGAATAATCTAATTAATTAAGCAATTAATTATTAGAACAGATAATACATGCAGGTATTTATGATGCAGATCATTATAATTACATTAATTTACAGATGCATAAATGAGACCCAGAAACATTAAGTGCCTTGGCATAGGTCACATAAGATTATCTAGTCATTTAAATAACCTTTACCCAGGATGTGCTCTGTGTCAGATAGAGCCAAGTGTTAAGGATATAAAGAAAATTAAGCATCTCTATCCACTGAAGGAGAGGGACATGCAAATATGTATTGACAAAAAGCTCAGAACCAAGGGCTATGAGAGACAGAACAATGAATCAAGTCTCCTTGGTGGTGGTGTCGCATAGCAGAAATGACTTCAAAATTCATTCAGAAAGATGAGTAGGAGGTTACTAGGGTCAGAGACAGAACGAGGACCTTCTGTAAAAAGGGAAGAAATTCTGCAAAGGCCAGAATTGTGAAGAGTGTGGCATGTTCAGGAGATAGTGTGAGATTCAGCAAGGCTGGAGAGCAGGAGAGAGGAGGGTGGGAGCGTGAAGGAAGGGAACATGGCAGAAGAGCTTATTCCCATTCTTAGAAACCAGGCCAAGGAGATTGAGCTTATACTGCAGACAATGGGAAGCCAACATAAGCCCTTAGGCAGGAAGCGAGACATTCATCTTTACAGGTGATAGTCAGATGGAAGAAAGAAACAAGGTGGGAAATTAGGAGCCTGTTCCAGTTCAGGTGAAGAGGATGGATCGATAGAACCTAGTGCCAGATGCAAAGTGGCCATGAGAAAGAGAGCACTGGGAATAATGAGGTTTCCAATGGAATATATTCAGGGTGAGGTGATACAAATGAGCAGAAACAGAGAATGTGAGAGCTTAAAGGATTTCTGTGTTGAAGATCATAAGTCCTGTTGAAGATCATCATCCTTACCATAAGGACAATGGTAAGGGGGTGATGGAACAGGCCATCCAATGATCATGGCCTGGAATAAGGCTGCAGCTATAAACCAAAGGACTGTCAAACTTGATGTTTACATACTACTCTCAGTAAGCTTTAAGAATATGCTCTTTATGTTTATTCATTTATTTAAAAAATCTTTCCATGTAGTACTGTACTAATATAAGCATTATGATCAATGCACAAAAAATAACACAAAAGGATGTGATAGAAAAGAAAGACTTCCTAATGATAAGTAGACTGAAGATATTAAAAGATATTTCAAGGTGCTACATTTTAAATGGTTTGTATCATAAAATATGGGTCTACATGGTTTTCCAGGAAGGGAAAATTTTCACTCACTTATAAAATAATCAAAAATGAAAGTCCAGTTTAAGAAGCCTTTAAAAATTATACTTCAAGCCCCAGATTTGCTTACGTACACAGTCCTAGCATACATGTGATCCCGTTTTGTCTGACTGTGGCATTCTAAGAAGGCTGTAAGAAAACCAATGGGATCTGAAATCCACTTCTCACCTTGGCTTTTCCGAGCATGGTTATTTTATCCCGTAGCTCCGCATGCTGCCTTTCTGATTCATTTAAGTTGGCTTCCATGCTGTCCATCCAACCGGAGAACTGTCGAACATCATCCTGGTAGCTTGTCCATTTGGAGAGAGCACCTTCGAGTTGACTGAAAGGGATTTGAAAGTGAGGGAATGTATTCTCTTTCTGGGTCCACGAGGGGGTGTAGTTTTAAGAGCAAGAATTTCCCAGCGCCATACCCGCTGCCCATCTCTCTCCATCCGGGAGACTTAATGGTTTATGTTTGAAATTCACAGGCGTGGCAAGAAATTAAGAGTCAATCACTCCAGCAGAAGTTTAAAGGAACTCCTTTCATTGGTCCAGGGTCTTAGAGAAGGTGTGGGTTCCTCCTAGGTTAAAAGTTCCCTTCTTCCACACCCCTTTGGACTCCATGTTTGGGTCCCCTTCCACAAACACTCTAGTGGAAGCTGTTTTTCTCTATCCTGGATTTTCCGTCTGGAGTCCCCTTCCACACTCTCTCATGGAAGCCTGTCTTCCCCTCCTAAACTCCGTCTCTCTATGCCCTTTCACTCAGCGTGGAAGCTGCTTTCCTCTCCTGGATTCCATCTTTCTGGATTCTCTCACTCAGTGTGAGAGACACTTTCCTTCTTTGGTTTTGCACCTCTGGGAACCCTTCTCACTCAGTGTGAGAGCGGCTTTTCTTTCTCTCACTCCATGTGAGAGCTAGATGTTTCTCTCTCCTCCTTTTTCTCCCTCTAAATAAATCACTTTCTACAAACACATCTGAGTCCGGCATTTACTGCGCACTGTGCCATGGTCCCCTCTCTCATTCTTGAGAGGGTAGGAGACCAAGAACCTGGAGAAACGTCCTCTCAGGGGAGCTGAGGGCATCCTGAACCCCTGAACCCCAGTATTAGAGAAGGAAAATCAATCCACATTGAAAATCCTTATGAGTCTAAAATCTGTTACTGTGTCTGCTCCATCCATTCCAGTCAGCAGGGGGTCAAGAGATCAGGATGAAGCTGGCTTGGGAGTGAGTAGGCTGCCCAGGGCTTAAGGACACTGACCCCAGGTCTGAAGCATAGCCTCAGGAAGCAAGGGACAGCTAAACCCAGGCCAATATGCAGAAACTTGGAACAGGCTATCAACTGAAGAGTCAGTGGCCTGGGGGACACCAGAACTGGGAGAGGCTCAAAGGCAAAACTGGGGCCCTTGAGTGGGTCTTCCCTGGAGCCAAAGCTCTGGACAGGGAGAGACGCAGCACTTAACTCTATGAAATTGAGCAGGACATTCAGAGCAGGGGAGAAGAATAAGCACAGTAACTACCTTGTGTAGATTAAAAATCAGAAAATCATAATGAAATAAAAGGACAATATTTCCTGACTTGGTCTAAATATTAAAACTTAATTATCTCATAGATAAGTTAGCACCTCCTTGTCTCAATACACAGGCTATATTTTAAATTCCATTCATCATTTCTGCCTAATTGTGCTGCCAGGTTTTGGGTCCTTTTGCAACAGACTCTATAAATGTTCCATCCAGCCACATCCCCAGATCACACCACTGCATGGGGCCAACTGGACTTCTAATCGCTCTTAGATCTCTTAGCTTGAAGATGTTCTCAGTCTCTGATATACTTAGTTTAAGGGCAATGTAGGCCAGAAGTGCCAGGAGAGCCTCACCCTGAGGGCAGCTCTCAACTGCTCTCCTAACTCATAGGAGTTTGTTTCCAAATACCCCAGCTCCCCTGCCCCTGGATGGGATAACCGAGGCTCACACTATATACAGGCTTCCAGCATTGCCTGCAGTTGCTCACAATGGTGGGCAAATTGCTTGATAACATACCTGATATGGTTAGGCTTTGTGTCCCCACCCAAAAGTCATCTTGAATTGTAGTTCCCATAATCCCCACGTGTAGCGGGAGGATCCCAACAGGAGGTAATTGAATCATGGGGGTGGTTATCCCCATGCTGGTCTCGTGACAGTGAGTGAGTTCTCACGAGATCTGATGGTTTTATAAGGGGCTTTTCCCTCTTTGCTCAGCACTTCTCCGTCTTGCTGCCATGTGAAGAAGGATGTGTTTGCTTCCCCTTCCTCCATGATTGTAAATTTCCTGAGGCCCCTCCAGCCATGCAGAACTGTGAGTCAATTAAACCTCTTTCCTTTATAAACGATCCAGTCTCAGGAATGTGTTCATAGCAGCGTGAGAACGGGCAAATACAACACCCTTTACTTACTGCCCTCCCTGCCTGCCATTTCTTTTCCACTCTTCTAATTGTATTTCCTGGGTTTACCTCTGAAGTCCACTACTTGGTTTTAATCCCTATATTTTTACATTATGAATCTTTTTTTTTTTTTTTGTATTTTTATGTTAGTAACAACAACAAAAAGAAACATGCATTTTTACTTGTATTAACAAGTAAGTACAGCACTCAGGTCAATCTAAATATGAGACTACATCTGCCAGTTTCTTTTGTTCTAATAAGAAAAAAGAAAGAAAAATAAAGCAGACAGGACAGAAAAGGGAGGGAGGAAGAAGGAAAGAAGGAATGAAGAAAGAAAAGAAAAGAAAGCAAGGGAAGGGAATGGAAGGGAAAAAGAAGGAAAAGAAAGGGAAGGGAAAGGAGGCAACAGGAATAGTCTGTTTAGTAGTATTATACTGATCTTTTAGTAATAGCTTCCTGGTGCTTGGCTGTAGTTTTCCTCACCTTTTACAACGAATTGCTGCAGACAAAAGGGATGCCCACATATCCTTCACACTCTGCAGTTGTTGCTGAATAGTGGGAATGCCTTCTGGAGAGGTATTCTGAAGGACAGATTCTCCCCTGGTCACGATCATTTTCATCTGAATCTCTTTTTCCTGTTTGACTGATAAGAGAGCCTATGAAAACAAATACACAAGTCCTTTGTCATTTGTATGTTTAACATTTCTGGCTTTTTAAAGTATTGCAGAGCTCTTAAACACTGCAGAATAATATTCAATTGTGTCCAGTCCTGAAGCTCCCAGTTGGCTGAAATGGAGGTGAGGAAGTGGCTTGCTGGTGAGTACCAGTCACTAGTTACCCACTGGTCTTTACTAAGTGGACTTGGTGTTGAAAATCTCCGGTCTTCTCTGAATAATCCCTGACTTCCAATGAAGTTTTACTTTACTGTTTTTAACAAGGAAAATTATACTACAGTAAGATTCATGATTTCTCAAAGGATGAAGAGCTTATAAATGTTACGGCCTGTACAACAACAAAACCTATAGAAATAGATTATATATTTCAAGTTCTTCATAAGCACTATTCTTTTTCTATGTGAGAAGGAAGTTTCTCCTTTCTTTTTCTGAAACAGAGTCTATCTCTGTCTCCCAGGCTTCAGTGCAGCGGTGTAATCATAACTCACTGCAGCTTTGAACCCCTGGGATCAAGAGATCCTTCCAGCTCAGTCTTCCTGGTAGGTGGGACTACAGGCACATGCCATCATGCCCAGTTAATTAATTTTTTTTTTTTTTAAAGATGGGGTCTTAGTATGTTGCCCAGCCTGGTGTTGAACTCCTGGGCTCAAGGAATCCTTCTACCTCAGCCTACCAAAGTGCTGGGATTATAAGTGTGAGCCACTGTGCCCAGCCAGAAGGAAGTTATAATTCCAACTTATATTGCTAGAAAGCTGGCTGAATAAGAACAGCTCCAGTACACTGCTCCCAGTGAGATTGATGCAGAAGGTGGGTAATCTCTGCAATTCCAACTGAGGTACCTGGTTCATTTCATTGGGACTTGTTGGACAGTGAGTGCAGGCCAAGGAGGGTGAGCCAAAGTAGGGTGGGGCGTTGCCTCGCTCGGGAAGTGCAAGGGACTGGGGAGCTCCCTCTCCTAGTCAAGGGAAGCCATTAGAGACTATCCCTTGCACTCTGGCCCAGATACTGGGCTTTTCCCATGGTCTTCACAACCCACAGATCAGGAGATTCCCTCCAGAACCTACAACACCAGGGCACTGGGTTCCCAGCACAAAATTGGGCAGCCATTTGGGAAAACACTGAGCTAGCTGCAATGGTTTTTTTTTTTGTTGTTGTTGTTGTTGTTTTTTCTATTTTTCCACACCCCACTGGCACCTGGGTCAGTGAAATAGAACTGTTTACTTCCCTGGAAAATGGGCTGAAGCCAGGGAGGCAAGTGATCTGTCTCGGTGGGACCCACCCCTGCAAAGACCAGAAAACTAAGACCCATTGGCTTGAAATTCTCGTAGCTAGCACAGCAGTCTGAGCTCAACCTGGGATGTCTGAGCTTGGTGGGGGGAAGGGCATCCACCATTGCCGAGGCTTGAATAGGCGGTTTTAACATCACAGTGTGAAAAAAGTGGCTGGGAAGTTCAAAGTGGGTGGAGCCCATGGCTGCTCAGCCAGGACTGTGTCACTAGACTTTCTCCTTGCTGGGCAGGGAATTTCTGAAAAAAGGCAGCAGCCTGTCAGGGACTTATAAATAAAGCCCCCACCTTCCTGGGTCAGAGCACCTGGGAAAAGGGGCAGTTGTGGGTACAGCTTCAGCAGACATAAACATCCCTGCCTGGCACCTCTGAGAAGAGCAGTGGATCTCCCAGAACAGCATTCAAGCTCTGACAAGGGACACACTGCCTTCTCAAGTAGCTCCCTGACCTCCATGTATCCTGACTGGGAGCATACAGGAGAGCTCTGGCTGGCATCTGGTGGATACCCTTCTGGGACGAAACTAGCAGCAATTGATATTCTGCAGGCCCTGCTGGTGATTCCCAGGCAAGCAGGGTCTGGAGTGGACCTCCAGCAAACTCCCAACAGACCTGCAGCAGAGGGGCCTGACTATTAGAAGGAAAACTAACAAACAGAAAGGAATAGTATCAGCATCAACAGAAAGGACGTCCACTCAGAGACCCCATCCAAAGGTCACCAACTTCAAAGATCAAAGGTAGATAAATCCACGAAGATGGGAAGAAACCAGCGCAAAAAGGCTGAAAATTCCAAAAACTGGAACACCTCTTCTCCAAGGGATCACAATTCCTTGCCAGCAAGGGAACAAAACTGAATGGAGAATGAGTTTGACAAATGGACAGGAGCACGCTTCAGAAAGTGGGTAATAACAAACTTCTCTGAGCTAAAAGAGCATGTTCTAACCCAATGCAAGGAAGCTAACAATCTTGAAAAAAGATTAGATGAAATGCTAACTAGAATAAACAGTTTAGAGGAGAACATAAATGACCTGATGTGGCTGGAAAACACAGCATGAGAACTTGGTAGCATTCACAAGTTTCAAGAGCTGAAATGATCAAAGAGAAAACAGTATCAGAGATAGAAGATCAATTCAATGAAATAAAGCAAGAAGACAATATTAGAGAAAAAAGAGTAAAAAGAAATGAACAAAGCCTCCAAGAAATATGGGATTACATGTAAAGACAAATCTGTATTTGGTTGGTGTACCTGAAAGTGATGGGAAGAATTAAACTAAGTTGGAAAACACTCCTCAGGATATTATCCAAGAGAACTTCCCCCACCTAGGAAAACAGGCCAACATTCAAATTCAAGAATACAGAGAATACCACAAAGATGCTCCTTGAGAATAGCAATCCCAAGACACATATTTATCAGATTCACCAGGGTTGAAATGAAAAAAAAAATGCTAAGGGCAGCCAGAGAGAAAGGTTAGGTTACCCACAAAGGGAAGCCCATCAGACTCACAGTGGATCTCTTGGCAGAAACCCTACAAGCCAGAAGAGAGTGGGGGCCAATATTCAACATTGTGAAAGGAAAGAATTTTCAAACCAGAATTTCGTATCCAGCCAAACCAAGCTGTATAAGTGAAGGAGAAATAAAATCCTTTATGGACAAGAACTGCTGAGAGATTTTGTCACCACCAGGCCTGCTTTACAAGAGCTCCAGAAGGAAGCACTAAACATGGTAAGGAATAACCAGTACCAGCCACTGCAAAAGCATACCAAATTGTAAAGATCATCAATGCTATGAAGAAACTACATCAACTAATGGGCAAAATTACCAGCAAGCATCATAATGGCAGGATCAAATTCTCACATAACAATATTCACCTTAAATGTAAATGGGCTAAATGTCCCATTTAAAAGACAAACTGGCAAACTGGATAACGAGTCAAGACCCATCGGTGTGTTGTGTTCAGGATACCCACCTCACATGCAAAGACTCATAGGCTCAAAATAAAGGGATGAGGAATATTTACCAAGCAAATAGAAAGAAAAAAAAAAAGCAGGGGTTGCAATCCTAGTCTCTAATAAAACAGACTTTAAACCAACAAATATCAAAAGAGACAAAGAAAGGCATTACTTGATGGTGAAGAGCTCAATGCAACAAGAAGAGCTAACTATCCTAAATACATATGTACCCAATACAGGAGCACCTAGATTCATAAAGCAAGATCTTAGAGACCTACAAAGAGACTTAGACGTCCACACAGTAACAATGGGAGACTTTAATATCCCACCATCAATATTAGACAGATCAATGAGACAGAAAATTAACAAGGATATCTAGGACTTGAACTCAGATCTGGAACAAGTGGATCTAATAGACATCTACAGAACTTTCCACCCCAAATCAACAGAATATATATTCTTCTCAGCACATTACTTATTCTAAAATTGACCACATAATTGGAAGTAAAACACTCCTCTGCAAATGCAAAAGAATAGAAATCATAACAGTCTCTCAGACAGTATTGCAATCAAATTAGAACTCAGGATTAAGAAACGCACTCAAAACTGCACAGCTACATGGAAACTGAACAACCTGCCTCTGAATGATTACTGAATAAACGATAAAATAAAGGCAGAAATAAAGATGTTCTTTGAAACCAATGAGAATGAAGACACAAGGTATCAGAATCTCTGGGACACATTGAAAGCAGCATGTAGAGGGAAATTTATAGCACTAAATGCCCACAAGAGAAAGGAGGAAAGATCTAAAATCAACAGCCTAATGTCACAATTGAGAGGACTAGAGAATCAAGAAGAAACAAATTCAAAAGGTAGCAGAAGACAAGAAGTAACTAAGATCAGAGCAGAACTGAAAGAGATAGAGACACAAAAAACCCTTCAAAAAAATAGATGAATCCAGGAGCTGTTTTTTTTAAAAGATCAACAAAATAGACCACTAGCCAGACTAACAAAGAAGAAAAGAGAGAAGAATAAAATAGATGTAATAAAAAATGATGAAGAGGATATCACCACCAATCCCACAGATATGCAAACTACCATCAGAGTATACTATAAACACCTCTATGCAAATAAACCAGTAAATTTAGAAGAAATGAATAAATTCCTAAACACTTACACCCTCCCAAGACTAAACCAGGAAGAATTTGAATCCCTGAATAGACCAATTACAAGATCTGAAATTGAGGCAGCAATTAATAGCTTACCAACTAAAAAAAGTCCAGGACCAGACAGATTCACAGCCGAATTCTACCAGAGGTACAAAGAGGAGCTGGTACCATTCCTTCCGAAAATTTTCCTAACAACAGAAACAGATGAAATCCTCCCTAACTCATTTTATGAGGCCAACATCATCCTGATACCAAAACCTAGCAGAGACACAACTAAAAAGGAAAATTCATCCAATATTCCTGAAGACCATTGATGCCAAAATCTTCAGTAAAATACTGGCAAACCGAATCCACCAGCACATCAAAAAGCTTATCCATCATGATCAAGTTGGCTTTATCTCTGGGAGGCAAAGCTGGTTCAACATACACAAATCTATAAACGTAATCCAACAAAACCAAAGACCACATGATTATTTCAATACATGCAAGAAGGCCTTTGACAAAATTCAACAGTCCTTTATGCTAAAAACTCTCAATAAAATAGGTATTGATGGAATGTATCTCAAAATAGTAAGAGCTATTTATGACAAACCCACAGCCTATATCACCCTGAATGGGCAAAAAATGGAAGCATTCTCTTTGAAACCTGGCACAAGACAAGGATGCCCTCACTCACCACTCCTATTCAACATAGTATTGGAACTTCTGGCCAGGACAATCGGGCAAGAAAAAGAAATAAAGGGTATTCAATTAGGAAAAGAGGAAGTCAAATTTTCTCTCTTTGCAGATGACAATATTGTGTATTTAGAAGACCCCATCATCTCAGCCCCAAATCTCCTCAAGCTGATAAACAACTTCAGCAAAGTCTCAAAATACAAAATCAATGTACAAAAATCAAAATCATTCCTATACACCAATAACAGACAAACAGAGAGCCAAATCATGAATGAACACCCATTCACAGTTGCTACAAAGAGAATAAAATACCTAGGAATACAACTAACAAGGGATGTGAAGAACCTCTTAAAGGAGAACTATAAACTACTGCTCAAGGAAATCAGAATGAATGCAACAAATGGAAAAACATTTAATGCTCATGGTTTAAAAAAAAAAAAAAAGCTGGAGGTATCACACTACCTGACTTCAAACTATACTACAAGGCTACAGTAATCAAAACAGCATGGAACTGGTACCAAAAGAGAGATATAGACCAATGGAACAGAACAGAGGGCTCAGAAGTAATGCCACATATCTACAACCATCTGATCTTTGACAAACCTGACTAAAACAAGCAATGGGGAAAGCATTCCCTATTTAATAAATGGGAAAACTGGCTAGCCATATGCAGAAAGCTGAAACTGGATTCCTTCCTTACACCTTATACAAAAATTAACTCCAGATGGATTAAAGATTTAAACATAAAACCTAACACCATAAAAACCCTAGAAGAAAACATAGGCAATACCATTTAGGACATAGGCATGGGCAAGGACTTCATGACTAAAACACCAAAAGCAATGGAAATGAAAGCCAAAATGGACAAATGGGATCTAATTAAACTAAAGAGTTTCTGCACAGTAAAAGAAACTATCATTAGAGTGACTGGAAACCAACAGAATGGGAGAGAATTTTTGCAATGTACTCATCTGACAAAGGGCTAATATCCAGAATCTACAAAGAACTTAAATTTACAAGAAAAAAAACAAACAACCCCATCAAAAAGTGGGAGGAAAATATGAACAGACACTTCTCAAAAGGAGACAGTCATGCAGCCCACAAACATATGAAAAATAGCTCATCATCACTGGTCATTAGAGAAAAGCAAATCAAAACCACAAGGAGATACCATCTCACACCAGTTAGAATCATGATCATTAAAAAATTAGGAGACAACAGATGCTGGAGAGGATGTGGAGAAATAGAAACGCTTTTACACTGTTGGTGGGAGTGTAAATTAGTTCAACCATTGTGGAAGACAGTACGGCAATCCCTCAAGGATCTAGAACTAAAAATACCATTTGACCCAGTAATCCCATTACTAGATATAGTCCCAAAGGATTATAACTCATTCTATTATAAAAACACATGCACATGTATGTTTATTGTGGTATTGTTCATAATAGCAAAGACTTGGAACCAATCTAAATGCCCATCAGTGATAGACTGGATAAAGAAAATGTGGCACATATACACAATGAAATACTATGAAGCTACAAAAAAGGATAGGTTCATGTCTTGGCAGGGACATGGATGAAGCTGGAAACCATTATTCTCAGCAAACTAACACAAGAACAGAAAACCAAACACTGCATGTTCTTACTCATAAGTGGGAGTTGAACAATGAGAACACATGGACACAGGGAGGGGAACATCACATATTGGGGCCTGTTAGTGGGTGGAGGCCTATAGCATCAGGAGAATTGCCTACTGTAGATGACAGGGTGATAGATTCAGCAAACCACCATGACACATGTATAACTACATAACCAACCTGCACATTCTGCACATGTACCTCTGAACTTATTTAATAATAAAAAATAAACAAACTGATCATATCACTTAAAAGACAAAGCTTCATCTCTCTTTATAATGTGGTTCTTGCCAACTTCCAAAGCATCAGCTTCAGCCATCCATTGCCACCTGTTTCTGCTGTAGCAATAAGCAACTGCTAGCAATTTCTCACACACTACGCTGTTCTTTCCTCTGGCTTTTCCTCACACTTTTCCACCTCTCTGCCACCATTCCCAAGTCTTCACTCTATTGTCTTTGCCACAATAATTCCCTCTGTCGTTCTTAAAAACTTGGTTTTGGCCGGGTGTGGTGGCCCACAATTGTTATCCCAGTACTTTGGGAGGCCAAGGTGGGTGGTTCACCTGAGGTCAAGAGTTTGAGATCAGCCTGACCCACATGGAGAAACCCTGTCTCTACTTAAAATACAAAATTAGCCAGGTATGGTGGTGCATGCCTGTAATCCTAGCTACTCAGGAGGCAGAGGCAGAAGAATCACTTGAAACTGGGAGATGGAGGTTGCGGTGAGCTGAGATGGCACCATTGCACTCCAACATGGGCAACAAGAGTGAAACTCCATCTCAAAAAACAAAACAAAACAAAACTTGGTTTTAGCAGGGTACAGTGGCTCACATATATAATCGTACTTTGGGAGGACAAGGCAGGGAAATTTCTTGAGTTCAGGAGTTCCAGACTAGCCTAGGCAAGAAGGCAAGACTCTGTGTTAATTTTATTAAAAAAATTTTTAAGCCCCACACAACTTGGTTTAGCTATCACGCTTCCAAAAAAACCTGTCCCAACTTTCAACCCCATCCCTCCTGCACGGGTCTACTCCTGTGTGTGTCTATAACACCATAAGCACATCTGTATCTGTGGTTATTATCTTCTGTATATCAACTTCTAACCTCAGACAGTAAAATCCTTGAGGAAAAAGACTATGTTATTCACCTCTGATTCCCTGGTATCAAGACAGAGTATCAGTCTCCTAGAAAGCAGCCAGTGTGCAAATTAATGAAGATTCATTATTTTTATCACAAATGCAAAATTGAACTCGTATCTTGGGATGGGAGGAGAATTGGCTAAATACAGGAAGACAAGTGAGTTGAATAAGATGGAAAATGTTTTGCCCTATAAAATGTTTCCTTAAAATATTTGCCCATACTAAATATGTCTGTGATCCAATTCAAAACTAGCCTCTTAACAAGTGATCACACAAGCAATCACATTTGGGCTTTATTTTATGGTATTTTTGGAAAGCATCTACGGTCAGATGATTCAGGAATGCTCAGGCATGTCCACCCAAGGCAGATGGGATTACACTCACAAAGCATGTGATATTTCCCATGAAGAGCATGTGACATTGTCACTCCAGGTGGATGGAAATGGGAAATTCTGAGAACAAATTCTGTAGGTTGGAGATATTTCTATTTAAAGATGCACACCTCAAGCTTGAGCATCCTGCTGTCCAGCACACTTTTGTCAGATGTCGGGTGGCAGTACGAATCCAGCATGTGAATCGCGTCCGTCATCCAGTCTTGTAATTCTTTAATCCCGAGAGAGAACTGATTGTGCTCTGCGACAATTCTATCCAGTCTTGACACTTTCTCCTGGAAGTGACAGAAATGGTTTTCGAGCTGTCCATCCCACAGAGACAAATTGTAAAGCTAACGGTTTGTTTGAAACAACAGCCATCAGTCACGGCTTCACACACTGCACAGACATGAGGCAAGTCTTCCCTAATTCTGCAAAATATGTCGAAGATCTTTCTAAATTATAAAAGTATTAGAGTAACTGGGTCAAAAGCAAAAAAAAAAAAAAAAAAAAGAAGTTACAATTTTACACTTCTCAACTTCTTTATGACTATTGTGCTTATTTTAAATCAGTAAAATTTCTCCCTGATGCTTTGTCTGGGAGACTGGTCAAAGTAGTTTCTAGGTTTCACGTATCACATGGGGCTCACCTGATGCCACAACTCACATGACCTATATTGTAGCCAGAGTTCTAAAAAATAATAATCTGAGATTTTTGTAATATCTCTAAATTTTAAAACTTGGGGCCATACATGTGGTTTTGCTTATTAATTATAGATCACATCTAACACAGTGAAGTCTTTACAAGAATAATCTACAGCTCATAAAACATCAAAATATTGATTACTTTTGGTATCTAAGTAAATAAAAGGAATAGAAAGATTTTCTTCATTCACTCTAAGATGTCATTCCTTAACTTAGGTATGTGCCAGATTTTATAAAGACACAAAAAGTAACATTCATAGAATAAACATGGGTATAAACATAGACTATTTACTCTAAGACCTAAGCTAGTATGACTGCCTCAGTGATGTGTACTGAAGACCCAAACTGGCAGACCTTCTATAAGTCCACACTTACAGAACAGATGGGGCTAAATTAAAGAGTAAATTATAACAGGGTCCCTATACTCTAACATCTGAAATTTTAAAATATAGGAAAAAAGGTTAGAAGCCACATACAGCTCAAGATAGGCCTGCACCACACAGTTCAAAATGGGTCTATGTTATACTGACTGAGTACTCTAAATGAGGTTGTAGTAGGATTCCATTTATTTTTTTCTAAGCTATCTGAAAAGAAAGTTAATCAGTTGTCTGAACCATTGCCAATTCTGAGCTCTGCTCTAGAATCTGAACTGAAACTCTCAATCAACACATCCTTGACTACTATATATGAATGTAAAGATTCAGATAATTTTAAAAAAATACTGTTATATTTAGTCTAATAAAATTGAAACGGTTTAGATTTGTTTTTCTAAAGCCATTTAATCTGGGATTCTTTAAACGAAAAACTCTGAGCTTTGCCTTATGTTTATGATTTGAGTCTTCCAAATCAAAGCTCTGGGGAACATATCATTTCAGTATTAGAAGGACTTTCTTGTGCAATAACAAAGATTGGAAGTCTCTCCAGTCTTTGAAATCTCCTTTGGTCTTTTCAGAGAGCCACATCAAGCTGATGCAACAATGATTAACTCAGATTGCAAGGCTGGGGAAACAGCACACACACCTCTTACTGCTGACCTGGAGACCCACACCATGGGTGGGTCAAGATGCAATGCACACCCTGTACACCCTGCTGCAACTCCAGTTTTGCGACATCAGTATCACACTCACACACAGCACTTGCCAGGCGTTACCTTTGTTAAATTGCTTAGCGCTAGATACTGAGAAGATAGCTGTGACACTCTGTGCCTAAAGCTCTTGCTGGCAGCTTGTCCTTCCCACAGCTGCTGAGCTTTCTCTTTCAGCCTGTTGAGCTGAGGCTCGTAGCAGTGTATTTCCTCAAGGACAGACTGAAAAGCACAAGCAAGTTACTATTCAGAGGCTGGGGAAAAGCACATCGCGGATGAAGCTTTGGCCCAGAGAACATGGAAATCAACACTGGCAGGCAATCCGTGTACCCTGGAGGCTTTATTATCTCCAATCTATACCCAGTGGAGCACAAATCACAGAAGGAAACAAATCACACTTCCAAGGAAAGTCAGAAAACATAAAGTTCACCAGAAACGGGGAAAAAACACACACTGCATCTCACAACGGCACAGTCTAACTCAAGGGTGCTAAGCATGCATCTGCAAGGTCAACAGAGGACGGGACAAAGACATGGCCAGATGGAGTTACAGGGTGGGGGGCTCATCACCTGGAGCTTCTGCTGCTCCCTCCTCTTTGCCGGCAGATCATAGAGGCGATTGCTGCTTTCTTGGACCATCTTCTCAGTTTTACTCAGCCAGTCCTGGATGGGCTCAGCACTTACTTCAAAATCCTTCATTTGGATCTTCAGATTCTGCAAGGTTTTAGATCGTGTCCAGGACAAGAAAACATTTTAATAGCAAGTCCAAGGTCCTTCACCTGGCATTCAAAGTCCACCCAGGCCAGGCGCAGTGGCTCACATCTATAATCCCAGCACTTTGGGTGGCAGAGGCAAGCAAATAGCTTAAGCTCAGGAGTTCAAGACCAGCCTGGGCAACATGGTGAGACCCTGTCTCTACTAAAATACAAAAAAATTAGCTGGCTGTTGTGGCATGCCCCTGTAATCTCAGCTACTCAGGACGCTGAAGCAGGAGAATTGCTTGAACCTGGGGGGTGGAGGTTGCAGTGAGCTGAGATCATGCCCTTGCACTTCAGCCTGGGCAACAGAGGTGACTCTGTCTTAGAAAAAAAAAAAAAACTCCACAAAAACAAAGTCCATCCCCAAGGTCTGGAACACTCCATCTTTTACCTTGGCACCAATATAATTATTGAACATCCTTTAAGAAATTTGTCGGATTCTCCTTTTGAAAATAGAATTTCCCCCCGGCTCTCCAACCCACTTTTGAGATCACACCCACTTCTAAACTTCTAGAGCATTTGTTTTCTATATTATATCTATATATTTCAAAATAGACTAGATTGGATTGTGAATTTTCATCTGGTGTAGGTGTGCCTTGTCTCCAAAGCTAGACTGGAAGCTCCATGAGGGGAGTGCCTGAGTCTGATACTTCCTGAAACACACCATAGTCCCTTACAAAAGTGTAAAGAAATGTTTGTCAACATTTAATTGATTTTCATTAGTAAGGATACAAGAAGGAGCATACAGATGTAGTTTACATGCTTATTTTATTAATAAATAATTTATTCTGATTTATAAAGTGATAAGAAATACCAAATAATGTTATGTGCTGATCACATAAGAATGTCATAAATATATTCACAGTTACTATGTAGTACTCTAGGTGTAAAATGTGTTTGATAAAGTTTTATATGGTACTGTGTAGCTTCAGCAAAGGTGTCTGCATCTGCTGTCTATTACTTATAAAGTGGTAAGGGGACACGAATGTGAATTTGTTATTTGTGTTACCATGTGTGCCAACTAAAGGCTTTAAAAACAACCAGTACTTTAGGTAGCTTTGTCTAAGATGAAGTATATAAAGGGTAGCTGAAAAATCTAAGTGGCAAGAGCTAACAAAGCCTGTAGGAGAATGGCTCAAGGTTCCATCTGCATCTGTTCTGGGATGTCTACAACATGGGGAAAATCACATCTGCCTTACTCGCCTCTGAGGGAGATGGGTTAGCTCTAAGAATCCTTTGGAAAGTTAGTATCTCACCAGTGTAAGACACCAAAATAACTTCTGGAGTATTCTACTAAAATTTAGGTTGCATGAAGGCAGGGACTCAGTTCTGTTATATTCTTTGCTATAGCCCTAGAACCTAAACTACTCCTTCACAAATAGAAAATGCTCAACAAATATTTGTTGAATAATTAAATTCATAAATTCAAGGTGTTTCCATCTTCCTGTTACTGGAGTCTCACGGGGACACTTGATATGGTTTGGCTGTGTTCCCACCCAAATGTCATCCTGAATTGTAGTTCCCATAATCCCCATGTATCTTGGGAGGGACCCAATGGGAGGTAATTGAATCATGGGGTGGTTACTCCCATGAAGCTGTTTTCATGATAGTGAGTGAGTTCTCACGAGACCTGAGGATTTTATAATGGGCTTTCCCCACTTTTGCTCATACTTCTCCTTCCTGCCAGCATGTGAAGAAGGACATGTTTGCTTCCTCTTCTGCCATGATTGTAAGTTTCCTGAGGCCTCCCCAGCCCTGCAAAACTATGAGTCAATTAAATCTCTCTCCTTCATAAATTACCTAGTCTTGAGTATGTCCTAATAGCAACGTGAGAATGAACAAATACACCACTAAACAGGGCAAATGGGGGACCATAATCAGGAATTTGGGTTCTGAAAAGAAAGGAGATGAAAGGGTAGAGGAGGAGGGGGGAAAGGAGGGGAGGGAGGGGAGGGGAAGAAAAGGAGGGGAGGGGAAGGAAAAAGGAAAGAAAAGAATCAAATAAAACAGATAGATAGATACCTATTCTGAGAGAAACAGCAGATTAAGAAAACAGGCAATTCATGACCTTTACACCTACTCTTGGGCATCTCTTGAACTAGGTAACTTTGCAATCAGGGTTAAATATGCTACATTCAACAGCTGATGCTTCAGAGCTCAGACCACATAGCACTGATGATCCCTGAAGGATTAAGGAAACATTGCTAGGCACAATGGTTATATTCTGTTAAATGGAGAATGCTGGCTGTGGAAAAACAGACATCATTATTAAAGAGAGATCATGGTCTTGGATCAGGAAAGAATTGAGAAAATACAGATTTTCTCTTACTGTATATTATTTCTCTATCATTATTTTCCAGCCTTCATCAATAATGATCACAGGTAAATGAAGGATCTGTTCTGCCAAAAGGTATTTTAAAAGGAAAAGATACCCTCCATGCCTCTAAATTTTCCTCTGAAAGAAGAGTTGATACATAAAATAGATGATCTCAGAAGAAAAAAAATTACATTGTGGCAGTAATTATTTTATGGTTATAATAGATTCATCTTCTACTGTGTCTGGAGGAAATAAAATTATATAAACATTGTTTCTGCATATTTAACTCCTAAAAAGCTGCTACCTGGTATTTGCATTAGTTATGCCCTTTCATCTGTAACATTTCCTGGCTTATATAGATATTCCTGTTCATTCTCCTAGACCACCTTCCAAAACTGAGGCAGTTCACGTGAAAAACCAAGTGTCCTGCTGAAAGGTAAAGTTGGTTGTTCCTGCTGGGAGAGTGCAAAGGCAAGTGGGTGATAATAGACCCTAACATGCAAAAAGCTACTTAATTCTTCAGGGAGGCTCACACTTCTAGCATGGAGCTGTTTCTTACTGTTAGTCTGTTGTCCACTTATGGTCAGAGAGGGTGACCAAAATCATTGACAAGGGACTTTGATATACAGAAACTGTGGTTTCACTAACAACAACAACAACAACAATAACAAATAACACAGAATATTTCCATGTGATTGGCTATCTATACCTCTAGAGCAGATTCTTTTTGGTGGAGACTTGAATGAAAGTTTTTCCAATCTTCTTTTGCGGCTGCAACTTTGGCCTGGATCCCTTTGGCTTTTTCTTTGTCCAGCAGGGTGCTCAGAAGTTCCCCTTTAGACAGCATCATGTTTAGCTTGTGCTGCCCATTTTCACTTTCTGACATAAACTCCTATAAAAGAAAATATCAAATTAGTCGTAATAAAACATGCTTTGTGCTGTTTTTATTATTTCTTAATAGCATCAAAGAAAAGAAAAGAAAAGAAACTCTTTTTATTGTATACATTAAATGACCCAGGTCATCCTTTAACAGTCAAGTTGCAGCTGAGTATGGTGGCTCATCCCTGTAATCCCAGTACTTTGGGAGGCTTAGGCAGGCGGATCACAAGGTCAAGAGACAGGCCATGCTGGCCAACACTGTGAAACTCCGTCTCTACTAAAAATACAAAAATTAGATGGGCATGGTGGCATGCACCTGTAGTCCTAGCTACTCAAGAGGCTGAGGCAGGAGAATCGCTTAAACCTAGGAGGCGGATGTTGCAGTGAGCCAAGGTCATGCCACTGTACTCCAGCCTGGTGACAAGTCAAGTTGCAAACTACTTTATTTACCAATCTAAATTTGGACCTGTCTCAAAAAAGGTGGTAAGCTATCTCATAAAATATTAAAAATTAGATTAAAAAAGAAAACAGGAGAGGAAATGAAGACCAAGGGAAAAATCAGAATCACAAAATAAATTAGACTCTGGCTAAGACTCATTTACAAAATAAATGCCTTGTAGTTCCATATAGTTGGTGGAGCTTGATTATGATTTTGGCTCTGAGGATCCTAGCTGCCGAAGTGAAAGAGTAAACACAACCAGGGACAAGACTCACAGAGCCCACAGGATAAAAACAGACCATCTGCTCAGCAGAAGCACAATTCTCCCTAGGAAAAGACAGGAGATGTATTTCCATGGGGAGTCTTATTAAAATAAATGCTATTAAATGGAGCAGATTACATTGTTAGCAGTGGTTTATATTTAAAAAAATAACAGAATGTTGTCCTTATGATGACGTGTCAATGACATGATGTCAAACCATAGTTTAATAAAGTGTAGCTACAGGATATACTTTTCTCTTCAGGTGGCTAGATCAGTCTTCCTCTAGAAAAATGGGTAGATTTGGCTGGGCACAGTGGCTCACACCTGTAATCCCAGCCCTTTGGGAGGCTGAGGTGGGTGGATCATGAGGTCAGGAGATAGAGACCATCCTGGCTACCATGATGAAACCCCATCTCTACTAAAAATACAAAAAATTAGCTGGGCGTGTTGGCACGTGCCTGTAATCCCAGCTACTCAGGAGGCTGACGCAGGAGAATTGCTTGAACCCGGGAGGCAGAGTTTGCAGTGAGCCGAGATTGTGCCACTGCACTCCAGCCTGGGTGACAGAGCACAACTCCATCTCAAAAAAAAAAAAAAAAAAAAAAAAAAAAAAAAAAAAGAAAGAAAGAAAGAAAGAAAAAGAAAAATGGGTAGATTCTGTTCAACTCTCAATAATATATTCAAGTGCTAAAGAAGAAAAAAAGCACAAGCTCAGTTATTTATTCTGACAAGAAACAGAAGCACAGCTATTCTATTGTAGATTTTCATTAAAGCAACTTTGCCAAACATTTGTCTTAATGGATGGCCACCCCTGTCCATGGAGGCCTGCTGTGCTGGGAGGGTTAGAGAAAAGCCCAAAGCTGTCCTCAAAAATAGTACTAGCTATGTGCAGTGGCTCACGCTTGTAATCCCAGCACTTTGGGAGGCCAAGGTGGGTGAATCATTTGAGCCCAGGAGTTCAAGAACAGCCTGAGCAACATGGTGAAACTTCATCTCTACCCAAAATACAAAAGTTAGCTGGCCGTGTTGATGCATGCCTGTAATTCCAGCTACTCAGGAGGCTGAGGCAGGAGGATCGCTTGAACCTAGGAGACAGAGGTTGCCATGAACCAAGATTGTGCCACTGGACTCCAGCCTGGGTGACAGAACAAACCCCCATCTCAAAAAAAAAAAGAAAAGAAAAGAAAAGAAAAGAAAAATAGTACTATGTTTCTCCAACATAGAAAAATATTGAGGTTCTGCAGTTCTACCCTTGCCTGCAGCAAAATAGAAAGAATTTTACTATTTATTTATTTTTTTAATTTTTCATGTTATTATTTTTTGAGACAGATTCTTGCTCTGCCACCTAGGCTGTGGTGCAGTGGTGTAACGTTGGCTCAATGCAATCTCCGTCTCCCAGGAAGCAATTCTCCTGCCTCAGCCTCCCAAGTGGCTATGTAGGATTATGGGTGCCCACCACTATGGTTGGCTAATTCTTGTATTTTTTTTTAGTAGAGACAGGGTTTCACCATGTTGGCTAGACTGGTCTCAAACTCCTGATCTCAAGTGATCTGCCCACTGTGGCCTCCCAAAGTGCTGGGATTACAGGTGTGAGCCACCGTACTCGTCCAGGAAGAATTTTAAATGGAGCATACGTATCAAAGGAAGAGTTGTCCTGTTATATTAAGTTATTAACCAAGAATTCAAAAAGGTGAACTGGATATGAACAATACTGTTTCAGAGCCTACTCCTACTAGAGACATTTCAAGCATGAACACTTACACACAGTGTTCTACATATTTACACCCTCTGAAAGAAACTCAAATTTCATAACCAATCACTCAGAACTGCTGCTCTGCGAAAGGATCAGATGTACAAGTATGAAAGGCAATTTCAGTAACTGTGCCTAAAAAACGCTGCTATTGGCCAGGCATGGTGGCTCACACCTGTAATCCCAGCACTTTGAGAAGCTGAGGCGGGTGAATCACTTGAGGTCAGGAGTTTGAGACCAGCCTGGTCAACATGGCGAAACCCCATCTCTACTAAAAAATTCAAAAATTCGCTGGGTGCAGTGGCGGGTGCCTGTAATTCCAGCTACTTGGGAGGCTGAGGCAAGAGAATCGCTTGAATCTGGGAGGTGGAGGTTGCAGTGAGCCGAGATCCTGCCATTGCATTCCAGCCTGTGTGACAGATCAAGACTTCATCTTACCAAAAACAAACAAACAAACAAACAAAAAACCCAAATGAGCAAATGTAAAATATAAACACAGTTCTCACTATCTTAACACACCAGCTCTGTGACCTCACTGATGCTTTTACCCTGCTGTACACTGGGAATAATGAATTTACATACCTGAAATGTTGTGAAAACTAAATGAGAAAAAGCACTTAGAGTGCTCAGAAACAATGCATGTCATGTAGAAAAACTTTTTATTATTTCCTATATCACTATTTGCATATAAAAAGTGTGCATTTATGTAAATGAACTGGTTTCTCTTCACATACAGAATCAATTCTTTTAAGTGGGGGTTTATTTGAAATTTGAATTTCTTAGGCAAAACTTTTGTATGTGATGCCCTTCTGAAAAGATCTAGAGCAGTGGCCTCCTACGTTTTTGGCACCAGGGACTAGTTTCATGGACGACAAGTTTTCCACAGATGGGGGTAGGGGGTAGGGGTGATTGTTTCGGAATGAAACTGCTCAACCTCATCATCGGGCATTAGTTAGATTCTCAGAAGGATCACACAGCGTAGATCCCTTGTATGCACAGTTCACAATGGGGTTCAAGCTCCTATGAGAACCTAATGCGACAGCTGATGGGACAGGAGGTGGAGCTCAGGCAAGAATGCTCCCTCGCTTACTGCTCACCTACTGCTGTGAGGTCTGGTTCTTAACAGTCCAGGGACAGGTACCAGTTGGCAGCCCAGGAGTTGGGGACTCTTGACCTAGAGGTAGCTTTAATCCACATCAGCACTGCTACCAGAATTAATCGATAACACTCTTACCTGTATTTTCTGAAGACTAGTTGAAACTTCACTGATATTTTGAGGTATATCAAAACACTTGGCGGTAGTGATTTTTGCATTAACCAACCACTGCTGGAAATCCCTGAAGGCTTTTCGAAATCTTTGCTGTAAAATCTGTTCTTTATTCTGGCAGCCCTTGGATGCTTGCAAACAAAGACTGAAAAGGTGATTTGAAAATTTAATGGCAGGAAAAAGTGATAAAATTGATGAAAATAATTTTTCATAGAATCAGCAGTTCTTAGAATGGGCACTCACCTCATTTAGTAATATATTTAATGCTGAATTAATATTATTTTGAAATTACACCTTAAAATAAACCTCTAGCTTCTTATTTGTATGAAAATATCTTGAACACCAATAAGGTTCATGCTCACCAATTATACTCTTTGATTAACCCAGAAACTTTTCCACTGTAAGTACTCAGGTCTCTGGAAAATCGACAAAGTTCATTCAGCTGAGACTTGAGATCCTCTGTTCTAGGCTCTGCTTTTTGTAAAGCATCCAGTATCTCCTGTTCAGAAATAATGAGACAGAGAAGCAAGCATTTACACTGGGTGATCTCTATATCTTCATATTATACCTGCATCAATCATGTATAAATTATTAGTGAGAGAGGAACCAACATCGTAGATTCAATGAAGAAAGGAAGCCTGTTTTCAGGATTTCTCTGACAAATAATAGCACCTGGCTCATTTGTCCCCCTTTTCTAGCCATGGATAGACACTCTAGCATCAAATACTGCCAAATAGTTAAGTGATTAAGTGGTCAAATGACTTAAAAATGAGACAAGAAAAAGAAAAGAGAAAATAGTCTAAATCATTTACAAATAGTCTGACAAGGCCATTGGGAGATATGTGTATTGTTTAAAGGTGAAAAGAAATCATTTTAAAGAAAAGCAACACTTATTTTGGATTAAATTTATATAAATAATGTATATATTACATTTATATATACATATATATATATATATATATAAATCCAAAATTGAATTGTATTTCAATTGATTTTATGTATTATACACAGTTAACTTTTACATTAAGAATTTCTTACAATCCATGAGTCTGGTTTAAATAGTAATTTATTTATTTCACAGTTTCATTCATAAAGTCATCAAATATTTGCTAAATGTTTGGTATGTGCCAAGCATTTTGCTGGATTCTGGGACCCCTCATCCCTCCTGAATAAAGGTAAGATTCTTGTTCTTGAAGAGCTCCCAATTTAATAGATGAGGGAGATATGTGAATGGCTACAGTACTGTGTACACTTAATCCAAAGTAAAGCCTTAGGACTTGAAAAGTACACCTCTGAAATAGAGGCCATGGTCACCTGAGTAACACAAGGTGCTTTGCAATCAAAGTGCTCCTCTCCTAGGGTTGTCACAAGGAGCAAAAGAGATCATGAATGTCAAACAGCACAATTTCTAGCACACTAAGCGTCTAATTCATAAAATCAGCAGGAAAATGACCCCCACATATGTAGACAGAGTGGATAATGGTAGCACTGAAGCAAAAACCAAAATAAATTAAGGAGGAGGGGCAAAAAGATGAGTAACTACTCAAACAGCTGTTCTTGTGGCCATTATTGTCCAAAATATTTGTCAAGAGATGGCCCAGATTTGCAGAGAAACCACATCCCTCAACAAACCAGCCCTGTGCTGCATTCCTTGTCCTGGTAAATGGCACCACTGTCCCCTGCTGATGTCAATCAGAAGACCAAGCATCACCCTGCCTCTCCCTTTGTTTCCCTTCTCACTCCATGTGGGAGATATCCAGGCTAGCTTATTCTGTGTCTTAGCTCCTTTCACCACTCTCCTCTTTGCCTCTGCACGTAGACTTTCACAGACCCACTTACATATTCATTATTTCTTTCTGGAGTGGCACGACATCCTCCTAATCTGATTGCTACTCTCTACCTTCCTCTCCTGTGTTTTGTGATTCCTCAATGATCCTGCATCTTGATGCTGTTCCTCTACCTCACCTGTCAGGTGACATTTTAATCATACTTCAAGACTCAGCTCAAAGAACAACTCCTTTATGTATGCCCTGCACCCCTTCCCAACTCTACAGGCTTCTCATCTGAGGATACACAGGACCTTGCAGACATTCATCACAAGGAGTATCCCCATCAGTTTCATACTTGTGTATTTCCCTATCTAGACTGTGATCATGGGAGCAGGAAATACATTCTCTTGGTTTGTCAATTCTTTATTTAACTCGGTGTCTGGGCTGGAGGAGCCTAAAACATTTTTATTTACAAAAATGTATGCATAGCTAAACAATTTCTCGCTGAAATTCTAAACACTAAGCTAGGACCAACTATTTTACACCATATTGAACCTTTTACTTAAGACAGAACATTGTGGCCGGGCGCGGTGGCTCACACCTATAATCCCAGCACTTTGGGAGGCCGAGGCGGGTGGATCACGAGGTCAAGAGATCGAGACCATCCTGGTCAACTTGGTGAAACCCCGTCTCTACTAAAAATACAAAAAATTAGCTGGGCATGGTGGTGCGTGCCTGTAATCCCAGCTACTCAGGAGATTGAGGCAGGAGAATTGCTTGAACCCCGGAGGCGGAGGTTGCAGTGAGCCAAGATCGCACCATTGCACTCCAGCCTGGGCAACAAGAGTGAAACTCCGTCTCAAAAAAAAAAAAAAAAAAAAGAACATTGTAAGAACTAAAGAAACTTAACATATAACAAAAACATAAAAATATTAGAGACTCAAGTCAGTTACTTATGAATGAGATGACATTAAAAGTTACAAGTTTTTGACCAAAACTTTACACTTAAAACATTTCTATAACTTTATCCTAAATTAAAGTGTGTCAGTAGAGTCTTCCATTATATAAATATCAGCTTCTATATTTATAATTTGGTTAAGTTCTAAAATTCATTTTTTCATCTTATATGGCTTAAGAAAATTATTTCCAGCACTAACATCCCAATGGATATTAAGATAAATAAGTTTTGCAAACACAGAAAATAGAATTCTTTTTGCAATATTATATTTATAGTTTATAGATCACCTGTTTTTATGTTTTAAAGAATTTCTTGAGTATTGTTATTTAATTGCATAAAATAAATGCTTGTGATTCTTGTGGTGACCATCCACAATGGCAAGGCTTCCCTAGAAGCAAAACCATGCCCTCAGAACCCCAGCGTATCTCCTACTTTGTAAACATTTTCTTACATATTCGTTGTGATAGAAATATTTCCACTTTTAGATAAAATGCCATTATTAGAAATAAAGAAAATATGAATATTGAGAAGCAATGTAGTGTTGTCATCAAAAGCACTGACTCTGGAGTCAAATCTGGAAGTAGACACACCTCAGAGGGCTGTCATCTTTGAATTGTTTAATACAACTGAAAGCCCATATTTACGACTGCATTCTCATGTGTGTTTTTATAGGCCTCAATTATTATTTGCATTAATAATGTCAACGTAAAAAGTAACGATAGCAGAAGAGTAATGCAATCTAGGCACAACCAATCTTTCTTTTTTAAAAATTTCACTCGAGTTACTGAAATAGAAAGAAAGGAAAATAAAAAAGAACCCAGACAGTATAACTGTTTTTTTTCATAGTACACAGTGTAGAACAATTATTAACTTCTTTGTCCCTGTGTTACAGAACTGATTTCTATGGTTTATTCTGGTACATAAATCTAAAGGACAGCAAATGAAACAGAATAGCAAAAACAAATCCCAAAACCTAGAAGCATTATAAATAAATTGGCATAAGGAGATAAAAGGCTTTATTTTATGGCACGCTGTATTTGTTTCAAATACCTGATTTAAAACAAGACACTGCTGGAAATATTACATGACTTTCTTACTGGCAGAGGCTATTTTGAAATGACTGTAATATAAATAGGAGCAGAGAAGTTTACTAAACTGCCTTTTAAGGACACCGTGAATCAGGGCATTATAAAACTGGAAATACTGAAAAGGCTTTCAAAGACACTGCTTAACAGTGAAAGAAGGGAAGAGGAGGTTAAGCTGTTGCTCATTCTTCAGTCTCCCTCCTAGACTTCCCTTTCTCACATTCTAAAGAAGCTGCCATTAGCTTTTTTTAAAAAAAGGCCCGGGAAGGCTACCAGGGAGTGTGACGTAGGAGTTCTGTTAACAGGCTGATTCAAGAACAGATGTCAAAACCACACAGAGGAGAGCTAATCAGGGTGAAAACTATTAGTTGTGCTTTAGGAGATTACCAGATGAGTCTTTTAAGGTTGTAAGTTCAATCATTTAGTTGTATGAAATGGTTAACTGGCAAGAAAACAGCTATGACTCTCTGTCTATTTATGCCACTGCCCACAGGCCATTTTTCAGACTGAATGGCTGAATACAGTATTACAAGCTGTTACACCATAAGATTGAAAGTAAAATGTCTCCGCTAACAACAGATGTTTCCTGCCACAAATAATAACCCAAATCTTTATTTTTACAAAAGTTTGATATGGGAGAAAAGACCACAAATCAGACTTTGCTTGTTTAATGAGATAAATACTTCTTCTAAGTGTGAATGTTGCCTGTTTTTGGTTAGCAAGTTTTTTTTTAAGAAATAAGGGGTGACAGAACATTTTTTAAAGCATAATCACCAATAGAAAACACAAAGCCAACTTACTTGTCCTTTGTGCCAGCATTCCACTATCTCCTCATCCGTGTTCTTGCCTTCCAGGAGGGTTAACTGCTGAGCCCAGGTTTTCAGAAGAGCACTGAACTCTTCCAGGGCCTGCTCCAGTTGAGCCACTTGGCCTGAGAACTCCTGCTCCGAAAGGGCCATCTGGCTGACCAGGTCCTCCAAACGGCTCTGCGTTTGGAAGACACTGTCTTCCCACTGCTTCCAGTCGGCACGCAGGGCCTGCATCTCCGTGTGCATGAGCTCACACCCACTGGCAGTTGTGTTCTGTTTCACTTCAGGAGCCAGCAACTCCACTCTGCTGAGGCGGCTTGCACCAATCTCTCTGGAATCTATCAGCTCCTGTAATGGAATATCACCATGGTAACCAAAGAGCCTGTGAGTCACTTGGACTGCAAGTTTTCAAATGTGTACAGAGGGAGACCCTGTCCTGCTAGGAAGTTTCAACAAGTGTGCCACAAGGACCTAGAATCAATTCATCTGCCCACTCTTAAATCATAATAGCAGAAGCTGTCATCATGAGCACCTAAGGCTTATGGCAAAAAAAATCTCAGGGATCCTCAATATCCTGAAACAGACTAAACAGGGACCCTGCAATCAGGCATTATTTGCACTCGTGAGAATGTTTGGATAGTAACTCAAGTATTTGCCTGTGGTGGATTGCTCCTATAAATGATCAAACCCGTATTTCCCTCGAAGTGGATGCTCAAGTAAATAAAAATTGTGGCAGAACTGTGTTCTGCTCACGGTCTCTATTCTCAATTCATCTTTTTCCACAGAGTGGTGGCTTAAATTACACTTCCATTCTGCTAGGAATCAATCGGACTCATCACAACAAAAGAATGAGCCCTAGTCAATCCCAAATACTGCAATACCTTAAATAAACATTTTTTGTAGCAAATAAAATGAATAATTTCATTCACAGACTGACTTACTCGAAAGTTTAAAGTAACCTCTAGGACTGGGTTCACTTATTAGTATTTTTTTAATCTTAAAAAAGTCACTAGAAATTAAACAGTTTAGCTAAAGCCAAGTTAACAAATTTAGCTTAGCCTTAAAGCACACAAATACTCTAAAGGACAACATGATAAAATTAAATATGTTTTTTTTTTTTTTTTTTTTTTTGAGGTGGAGTCTTGCTCTGCCGCCCTGGCTGGAGTGCAGTGGCATGATTTTGGCTTACTGTAACCTCTGCCTCCCAGGTTTAAGTGATTCTCCTGCCTTAGCCTCCCGAGTAGCTGGGATTACAGGCATGCACCATCAAACTCGGCTAACTTTTTCTATCTTTAGTAGAGACAGGCTTTCACCATGTTGGCCAGGCTGCCCTAGAACTCTCGACCTTGTGATCTGCTGTCTTGGCCTCCCAAAGTGCCGGGATTACAGGAGTGAGCCACCACGCCCAGCACATATGCATTGTTAAATTGATATAATTGCAGCATTTCTCTCTGAGAATACATTCTCTTACTACATTTTTTCTTGATGAAATATTATCCGATGGTTGTTTATATATTTACATATTTATTGCTGAAGGCAGGATTTTGTTAATGTTATTACAAAATTATGACTTTACTACCAAATTAAATAGAAATAAAAGATAATAAAGCACAAAAAAGTTCAAAAAGAAAATCAGTGACCAATTAGAAGTAAAGAAACATTGGGATGCTAAGGATGAAGCATGCTTAATAAATTATGTTAGGCACAGAGTATATCTTAACTAGTCTATATAATATAGTTTGCATCTCATTAGATTAACTTGAAATAAATATATCTGTTCACAATTATATACAATAGAGCCATATTTTGATATAGATCATTTGAAAGTATTCAGTATTCAGTTGTACAGTAGTCTAAATTACGATGACATGAAAAGCCTTATATACAGCGTGATATGCATATTCAATCTTTTCTCAGCAGCAGGATTCTAAAAACCATCCCTGTTTATTACGGCATATAATATTTATTTGATGAAGAAAAAATTAACTTTTTAACTAGTGCTATGTCTAATAGACCTAAATACTTATAATAATTTGCCTTTATGTGCAATTTCAAATTTGGAGTTCAGAAGGTATCATTGGGCAAAAGTCAGTTTCCCAAAATACTCTCCCATGCTTTATCCCAGTTTTCCTTAGCATGAAAATGGAACACTTCAATATTCATAATCAGAAATACAGTCATTCAGATTTTGATGAAAGACATCATCATTGTCAAGAGTCTTAAAATGGCTTTTGCATATATTTTCTTATCTGGTATTTAAAATTTTTAAACATATGATACGCATATACACACAAATGTACATTCACACCCTCATACCAGTATACATTTTGCTTTAGAGTTGCCTTTTCTCACGGATTATTCCCGTGGATGGGGTAGGATGTTGAAGGACAGAGGAGGTGCTTTATGTATTTCCCTCAAGATTTTTAAAATCGCCCACATACTAACCTACATTCAGGCTGGAGCTGAACTTCTGAAAGGCAGTTTCTCATAGTCTTCATGTTCTCCATCCCAATTTCTTTCTGCCAATTCCTTGTCTTTTTTGAAAGTATTTTATTAGATTAAAAAAAAATTTCCAAATAAAAAAGAGTATTTGTCAACCCAGGAAGCAGCCTTTCTAAAAAAATTATTTTACTTTCTCTTATTAACTTTTGAAATATTAGTCCATTTCTGCTATCTCCTCTTCCTCGTCTGCCATTTACTCCTAAATCCATGTAACCTTGTTTCTTACCTCCCCTTGCTGTGCAAATGTTTCTCAGACTGGTTCCCAAACAGCCTCACTGTCAAACCCAGTAGGGATTCTTCAGTCTTCCTCCTAATGGCAGCCTCCTGCCACGGTGGCATCACACCCTCCTACCCTTCCTCTTCTTACTTCTCTTCTCCTTTTTCTCTCTACCTTTCAAATCATTTTCTCCTGTGGCTCCTTAAATATTGGTAGTACCCAGCTTTTGGTCCTGTGCCCATTGTTGTATTTGCTCTATACATAGGTCTTGGTTCTTGGTTTTATCCACTTAGGTGGCTTTAACAACAAATTACACACTAATCACTTTCAACTCTGTGTCTTCAATCCATCTCCTCAACCTGAAATTCAGGCAACTGCCCCCAAGACGTTACTACTACCTGGCAGTTCAAATTGGATCTGATTATCAAAGAACTCCTCATGTCTTCCCCTCTGCCACCAGGCTTCTCTGCATGTAATTATTTTCTTCAGGGGACGAGAGTCCTGTGGATTCTAGGTAAAGACTTGACCATCATCCCTGACTCTTCCCACCTTGTCATGCTATAGCCAATTAATCTCTCATTTACCAAATTCACTGGATTTTCTTATTAGGTGTGTTCTGTGTGGCAGGCATGATACTACAAGTTTTATGTGAATGATCTAATCTGGTCGTCAAAACAACTCTATTAGGTACTATTTTTATTTATGTATTTTTTAACCAATTGAGAGGTTGAGGCTTGAGGACATCAGGTGACTTGCTGAAAGACACAGCTAGAAAGTCAATAGAAGAAGGATGCAGCATTGGGTTTCTGTGATTTCAGAGTCTGAACTCTAATAGTGCAGTAAGCTCTCATTACATTTTGTGTATTATTTTACAAAAACCAGTTTGTGGATCACTGTTCCTCACTGGACTGCAAGTTCCTTAGGGGATGCACAATCCTGGCTGAATAAATGGATAAATGAGTAGATAAATGGATGGAAGGATGGGTGAATGAATTAGAATATTACTAAGACATGTATCAAATAAGGGATTTTAAAGAATAATACAGAAAAAAATGACTTAAAAAAGTGGTTTTATGTTATTATCTCAGTTAAAACATACGTAATCATAAGATTTAAATAAGATAATGCTTTTAGAGCATAGAAATAGATCTTCAGGGGATGGGCATGGTGGCTCATGCCTGTAGTTCTAACACTTTGGGATGCCAAGGCAGGTGGATTATCTGAGGTCAGGAGTTTGGGACCAGCCTGGCCATCATGGCGAAAACCCGTCTCTACTAAAAAAAATACAAAAATTAGCCAGGCTTGGTGGCAGACACCTGTTATCCCACCTACTCAGGAGGCTGAGATAGGAGAATTGCTTGAACCCAGGAGGCGGAGGTTGCAGTGAGCCAAGATAGTGCCATTGCACTCCATCTTGGGTGACAGAGAAAGACTCTGTCTCAAAAATAAACAAACAAGTAGATCTGCAAAATGTAGTTACAATTGTAACAATCAGCTGTAAGTTTTATGACTTTTGTGTTCTGATCTTGGAATCAAAAATTCAAAACAATTTGAATTTTAGATTACTGACACAATTACACCATTTATTCCCATCATTTCCTAAGACTAACCCACTAAAGATTTCATTGCTGCTTCATTTTAATCTTAAAATCCATTATTTTCCATGAAAGAAAATGATTACGATTTAATATTTAAGCAACTAGAAATTTACTAAAAGATGCTAGAGGCTGCAACTTCCCCAGAAAGGTAAATTTCTGTTTTAGAAATTGTCCTATGAGGAGTAAATGGATGATAATTTTAATGTCCTTTGAAGTACTCGCTTCTCTTCTGTTGTTATATGCTGTCTAGGAAAGCAGAATAAAACATCCAGAATGGCATTTCCCAGGCTATTGTTACAATACATTTAACTAAGTTACTATATACACTTCTTCCACTGTGCTAAACAATGGTATCTGGTTTTGTCAGCCAACCAAGGTAGCCATTTCCTAGCCTGTCATATTACAGCAATAAGCACATTTGCATTCAGATATGTAAAGACAGTGTTACATTTTGTTCACAAGTGTAAAGCCTTTTGAATTCTTCTCAGTACTCTTGTTTATGTTTAGAATAAGTGAGGCATGAGGTAATAAACACCAGCAAATAGAAAACAGGAAGGAAACATTTTAAATAATAGAATCTTATCCACTAAACCTTTATCAAAAGTATGTTGTACTCAAGAAAAAATAAAGCAATGTAGATATAGTATCTGCTCATTTTCTGACCTTAATTTTTGACAACTTTTTCTGGGTGGCTGATGAATCTCCAGACATATCTGACCACCGGTGAAGTTCTTCCTTGGCTGAATGGAGCCAATCTGTAAACTCCTGGACCGCATCTAAATACATTAGATGGTCTTTCACAATCTCTTCCACTTTCCTCATTTTTTCCTAGCAAACAAAGAAATGGCTACCTTAACAGTATTCCTTTTGAGAACATGAAATCAGAACAGACAATGTGCCTGATAGAAATCTCTTAATAAATCTCAGAAAATTTAATTCTTGTTCTTGAATTTTCTCTGAATATAGTATCTTAAAACTATCAAATTTAACTGTCAAGGCTTTGGAAAAGCAACTAGTTTCCTGTAAGCTTATCGTTTTCTACCTTAGTATGGAAATCTATGCTTAATGTATGTTGGCTAACATCGCTCACTAACAATCCACTTAATAATTACTATGATAATCATTCTTATAAAAGCAATTATTTGTTAGATTGCTGTACACCATTTTGCTCAGCACTTTGAATGCATTTGTTCATTTAATCTTCACAACGGTCCTGAGCAGAAGATACCATTATTATCATCATTTTATAGGAAAAGACGCTCAAGCTTAGAGAGGTTAGGTAACGTGTAATCGTGGCCAAAGTCACACATTCAAAAGTGTCAAAGCCAGAATTCAAACTTACGTCTTTTTGACTTGAGTCATAGCTCTTAATCATTACCAAGATGAAAATGAAGATAAAGAAGCACATCTGTTAATAACTGTATTGTCAACAAGAGAAGCGTTAGTTCCCAACAAGGTGAACAAAAGAAAGGAAAAAGCAGCAAACAACAAAAACTTTCTGCCTAAATTATGATAATATTTAAAAATATGCCAAAGAATAATTATAAAGGAAATGAAAGATCCATATAGAGAATTGAAAAGATATTTTGATATTGTATAAAGGAGTTTATACTTTCGAATATGGAAAAATACAGTTTTACTAAGATGAGAGATGAATACAATATTTTATACACGATTGAATCTTGGAGGTAAATAGATTTGCATTTAATATAACAAATATAAGTGCAGCAAAAGAGAAAACACTTTAAACAGTGACATTTGATGTACAAAGTAGACAGACTAAAAACATAGACAAAGAAAATAAATAAGGAATAAAGAAGAATCTCAAGATTGCAGAAAGAGAAAAATGCATAGGCATTTATATTAAGAAATTATCTTTCTGTAATATCTATTTACTGAATGTATAAAGAGTTTCAGAGCAGCCAATCCTCCAACAATTTAATCCAGTTTCTTCTTACCTGAGCCTGACCCTGGCAACAGTCATTATATTATTAATATAAATCAATATATTATATTAATATATCATAAAGCATCTATTTTCAATGTAAAGCACTAACCTTGGCAACAGTCATTATATCAGTAAACTGTGTTTTCAGCTCCTCTTGAGTTGTGTCCTTAAAAGACTCATCCTCTGTCTTCTCGTAGAGCTCCCTGGACTTTGCATTTAGACGGTGAAGGGCTCTGGAATGATCTTCCGCCTCAGACAGGATGGACTGGAGATGGTCAAGCAGGGCAAACTTCTCTTTCAGACCTGGCTGTGGTTGTAAGGGATGTTCTACTTTTTGATCCACTGATTCCATCCACTGCTCCAACTGGTTTTTCCTCTCTAGATAGTCATTCCATTGGCTAATCACAGACTCTAAAGTGCTATAATTAATGCACATATTAACAAAAATGAGTTATCTTGACACCTCTGGTGAAGACCAATCTCAAGGCTATGACATTCATGCAAATTATTTTACTGAATGCTACTGGAAGTGAAGAAAATGTAGCTTTTGAGTGCAGGGAGAAACACTCCCTCTCTGATCCATCAGATCCTCACCACAGGTCCCTTGAACGAAGTAAATCAGTATTAAAACATAAAGTAAGAAGCTGTGGTCATACATGCATCTAGAATTTGTCTTCCAAATGCTAACTGTCCTAAATGAACAGACACATTTACATGTTATGTGGTTGAAAATCGGCACTGGAACATCAATGAAATTTTATTTCACATAAATCAGGTCTTAATTTTCTTGGGATTATTAATAGTTTATCTTATTAAAATCAGATGGTGATTATCTGTTGACTGGAATTCAAAATCCAAGGTGTCCTTCCTGAGTAAATGATATATCACTAGGTTGATTTTCATTTAGGGACACACACACAAACACACACACACACACACACACACACACACAGACACATACACAACATACAGTGCTTTTGCGTTGAATATGTGAACGAATGCTCAAGTGCTGATGAGAAAAACAGTCACAAATATAATAGCTTTCTAGATAGTCAATCAAAAGGCTCTCCAGACTGGCATTTAGGAAAAATCCCTCCATTATTAAGCATTACAAACTATTCTAAACTTATCTGCACTGATTTCCCCAACCCCCCTTACATACAAGCCTATGAACCTGAAATTAAAATCCTGTGGTAAATGAACGTCCAGCATTGGCTCAAACTGCTGCTTTTGCATCCATGGAACCTCATCATGCAGGTTTTAAAGTCCTACCTGTTCCTCAAATAATTTTCTAAAAAGTCTCCCACCCTTTTTTTTAAAGACAGAGTCTCACTCTGTCACCAAGGCTGGAGTGCTGTGATGCAATCATAGCTCACTGCAACCTCTGCCTCCCAGGATCAGGTGATCCTCCCACCTCAGCCTCCCAAGTAGCTGGGACCACAAGTGCGTGCCACCACACCTGGCTAATTTTTGTATATATTTTTTAATTTTGACCATGACTTCAATAATTTTTGCATTTGCTGTAAAGACATAGTTTAGCCCTGTTGCCCAGACTAGTTTCAAATTCCTGGGCTTAAGCAATCCACCTACCTCAGCCTCCCAAAGTGCTGGGATTACAGGTATTAGCCACCAATTTGCATACTTCTATAGCCCCACAGTGCATTTTGAAAACTGTTATAATATGATCTGAGTCATAATATTCCAAAATACACCCTGTGCTAGTGTCTGAGCTTTTAGAGGGCAAAAGCCTTTCTGTTTCGTTTCATTATCTTAACACAATACTTTGAACATTGCTATTACTCAGTATGTCACTGTCAAATTTAATTTCTTGCTGAAATAGTGGAGTCAAAGACCAGAGTCTGCTTCCTGCATGTAACATCTTATTCTAACATCTGAAAATATCTACCCATATTCCTGTGAACTTTTAGGAAACTGGTCTAAGCCAAGCCTTGGGAAGCTTAGTTCATGCTCTGGCAGTCTATGATATAGAGTAAGACAACTATAGCATCTGATGTTTTTACTTGGCTGACCACTGTGAGTTATTACTAAGATGCAAAGTCCTGCTGACTTTGAGAGTTGCTACCTGTGCTCCATATTAAAGGAAAAAAACAACAAAACAAAACAAAACCTCCAAACTGTTAGTTGTAACCAGGAATTATTGTTTACATTGCTGTGGATGACTGCAGTGTTATTTTTGTTTTGCTTTGTCATGAACTTGAATCTTCTTTAAACATTTTTTAAAAATTTTATTTTAGGTTCAAGGGTACATGTGCAGAGTAGATATATAGGTAAACTTGTGTCATGGGGCTTTGCTGTAGAGATATTTTATTACCTACATACTAAGCCTAGTATATGACAGTTATTTTTTTGCTGCTCCTCTCCCTCCTCCCACCTGCCACCCTCAAGGAGGCTCCAGTGTCTGTTAATCTCTTCTTAGTGTGAAATTTAATCTTCTAATCATCTATTTTGTTATGATCACATTGGGCACCAAGGTTGTCAATGATCTAAGAGGATGTCACACCTCCAGAATATGGCTCCTTTTTACTATAATTCTGACTGATGGTCATTTGTTCAACAAATGAGCCAGATTATTTATGGATACTCTGAGAAGAGGAAGGTAGGTAGAAACCTCCCACCTATAATTGCAACAACAACAAAAACACTACCTGGTGTAACAGACAAGGGTTTCCCTACATCCTCATTAGTGTCTGGTACAGGTGATTATCAACAGAGGCTCTACGGGCTGGGCTCTATTCTGGATAGGCTGATGGTTGCTTGTGTGAAAACATTCCACACTTTGCAGGACATGAGCTCTTTGTGCCTCAGTCACTAAATGCCAGGAATATTCCCCCATCACTGTGACAGTTAAAACTACCCTACACAATTCCTATAATGCAAACTGGGGTGGTATGACTTCTAGTTGAGGAACAGATTTACAATTAAGCTCAACAGCTGCAAATAGCTTAATTTTCCACATGTTCCTTAAGCTAAAATGTATTCAAGTGATTAAAGAACAATATATTCTTGCTTTGATGGCTTGAAAGGAGACATTTTGCTGAACCCATGTCATGTAAGATTCCATGAGAGATAATAAGGGAGATTTAAACATTTTAAAAATGCAACAAGAACACAGAAACAGAGCAAGCTAACAAGCAAAAAAACCCGTCATCACCCTGTGGAAAACACAACTTAGACAAAGACAGGCATCCATACAACCAGCTAAAGTAACATACTTGGGAATTCTAACCCAGGGGACCTCAGCACTGCTCCACCATTTTACGAAGTCACTGCATTGGACTTAGGCAAACAAACACTAAAAATAGGTTCTGTACCTCTGAGCATGGACGGAGGAGCTCATGATGTCAGCCCACACTTCTTTAAGGGTCTCTAGCTGTGTCTGAATCACCCTCTGACCTTCTTTGTTGCTGCTTCTCAAGGCCTGTTCCCCTTTGCCAATGGCCATATTCAACTTAACATCCCCTTCACCTTTCATCAGGAGAATATCCTGGAAAGGGAGAAAGAATACTCATCAGTAGGAATGTAAAAAATTTCTTCTATTTAGAAAAAAATGGTAATGTTTTCCTTAAGAATTGAGGTAGGAATACTTTACTTACCTTAAAATGAAAAAACAAACTCTGGGTCCTATTGCAATATACTTAAAATTAGGTTTCTGGGAGTCTAGGAGTCAAAGATTAATTCCAACATAAATTCTTAGAAAACTTTTGGCCACTAACCTAGAAAGTATAATTGTATTGACTTCAGTTTCAAAGCGTTGAAATAAATTCTTTTGAAAATGAAGACAACCCTGTCTAAACTCCAACAGTCCCCTACACTAATTGCCTGGCTAATTTCTCTCTTTCAAGGTCACCTTCACTGACTATCGTCTGGGTTGGTGACCTCCTCTGCGCTTTCAACATATCCTTGATGTCTTCAATCATGGCCTCTACACATGCTCTGTATTGAAAGTAACAATTGACAGGTTGGTGTCTTCCCCTAGACTGAACTCCTAGAAAACAAGGCCTAATTTTTATCTCTATATTCCCAGCAACTTGCAGAGCGCTTGGAGCAGAGTAGATATTCAATAACACTTGCTGAATATTTACTAAATCAAATTTAAAATTATTTAAAACTATTAAAACAAAAATGTTTCTTTACAAAGGGGAAAAGTGTTACTTCCATATCCCTTTTGCCCAATTTCTCCATTTTGCCCACACAATCCTCATTTAGAGTCTTACAGAACAATTAGGACACAAGATGAGCTCCTGTGAATCTAATCAAATGAGCGTTCAGCAGTTGTCAGTATCTGGCTGGTGTCGCACGTACCTGTATTTGTGACAGCCGTTTCTCCAAGGTGTCTTTGCTCCCAAGAGTGCTCTCTGCACAGGCCAGTCTTTCCTGAATTGCCTTCACCCAGGACCACATGCTCTTCAGTGCTTCCTCCAGGGCTTCATGCTCCTGCAGGGCTACCTGGCAGCTCCGGAGTTTCTCTTTGGTCATTCTAAGTAGGTTCTGGTGGCTTGTGAGGAGCTGGGAACACAGGCGGCCCTCCTGCCCAGCACCATGGCCTTCCTCACTCAGAAGCTGCCCTCTCTGGGAAAGCTTATCAAGAGACTCTCTGAAAAAAAGGAAAGAAAATTAGTTCTGACATTCTGAAGTGCAGGGGAGCAACAAATGATTGTTGATATTGGAGCAGTAACCAGACACAGGCTCATAGCTGACATGCCTTTTAAATAAAGATGCTGGGAACTGGCCTGGCTTTTCATTCTCTTATGATATCTCTTAATGTTGTCAGTACCCATTGGGGGATACCATTCAGTCTGTGCTGTGCCTGCATCCAAATAGCAGTGGTGGAGCCTACTGTATTACTACTTACTGTATTTTCAGAAATTCAATTCAGAAAATGGGCCCAGCTGCCTCTCCAGGCTTCTCTGTAGCATCTCTCCACTCCTATTTAATTGTCAGATGATGAAAACTCCCTGAAATTTTCAAAATCTTTGCTGTCTTGTAGCTACATGGAGATTCCTCCTTCATGAAAACCCTTCTGCTCAGCACTGCTGCATTCTTAGTTGCTTGTTCAAAGCTCAGCACAGCCATCACAATCCCAAGAGCATCCACGCCAACTCAGGGTGGGTGGAGAGTGAAGGATCTCTTTGTGCCCTCTGCTTGTCTTGCTCTATCAACTCATATACCAACTATTTCAATCCATAAGGGTTTCACTTTCTAAAGGCTAGGGACATTATACTCATCTTATTTTCCCAAGACCCAATGCAATACTGTGCAGAGACTGGGTGGGGAAAAAAATGTTCTTTCGAAAAACCGTTGTAGGAGCGCTTCTGAGTTTACTTGTTATAACTTGGGTATTGAGCTTATTTAAGTTTGGGGCCATGTTAATTCGATCAAGGGAAAAACGTAACCACCATGTGGCTTGGTTGGTTTTATCCTATTTTACAGAGTTCTGAATTCTTTTTTTTTTTTTTTTTTTTTTTTGAGACAGAGTTTTACTCTTATTGCCCAGGCTGGAGTGCAATGGTGTGATCTCAGCTCACTGCAACCTCCGCCTCCCAGGTTCAAGTGATCCTCCTGCCTCAGCCTCCCGAGGAGCTGGGATTACAGACATGTGCCACCATGCTCAGCTAATTTTGTATTTTTTGTAGATATGGGGTTTTTCCATGTTGGTCAGATTGGTCTTGAACTCCCGACCAGGTGATTTACCTGCCTCGGCCTCCCAAAATGCTGGGATTACAGGCATGAACCACTGTGCCTGCCCTGCAGAGTTCTGAATTCTTATCCACACATTTACTGGGAAAAGCCCAGGATACCAGACGGAATCATAGGGATGTCTTAACATAAACTGTTGTGTCTACTAGAAAAAGAATAGAAAGCAAATATCTCATGAAAATTGAATGTTTCAATTTTTTTTTTGGAGTGGCTACTATGGAAATATATCCTGTGGACCACCCTGATATATACAGAGTTATACAACAAGACACCTACTCTGTAACAAATTGCACATCCTGCACGTGCACCCTGGAACTAATAAAATAAAATGAAATAAAAAAACTTGTAATCTGTGGTGAGACAAGAAGGTGGCTTAAGCAATGATATCAGTTAAATAATAATTCAAGACGAGATATCCCTTCTTACTATGAGATGAATTGCTTAATGCATGATAAAAAATCCATGAGTCTTAAGCTGAGGTAGTTTTGTACAGGGGATCTCCTTAAAATATTGGAAATAGAGAAAATATAATGGTGAAAAAAATCTAGAAGACTAGGATGAGCAAGCAGCAAGCCAGTGAGAGAGGTCAGGTGGCCCAGTGGAGAACCTGAGTGACCAGAACGGTGTGTTAGGATTGCCTGCAGAAGTGGACAGGCTGGAGGGAAAGACCCCAGAAACAAGCACACGTAAGGTCTCCAAGCAACTGGTCCCGGAATTTCAGAGAGTGAAACTGCAAGAAAGATTGCATGCTTACCAATGCAAAAAAAAAAAAAAAAAAAAAAAAAAAAAAAAAAGTTGCAGTTATTAGAAAAGCAAGGAGGAACATAAAACCACAAAGAAAGTCAGACTCGACCATACCTTTCACCTTATTAAGGTTACAAGAATGGATGGGTGGGAAATGGAACTGGAGGCTAAAATATATGAATAACATATGGAAATTGAGATCTACAGCACTCATTTTTTTAATCTTTTTTTTTTTTTTTTTTTTCTTTTGAGACGGAGTTTCATTCTTGTTACCCAGGCTGGAGTGCAATGGCGCGATCTCGGCTCACCGCAACCTCCGACTCCTGGGTTCAGGCAATTCTCCTGCCTCAGCCTCCTGAGTAGCTGGGATTATAGGCACGCGCCACCATGCCCAGCTAATTTTTTGTATTTTTAGTAGAGACGGGGTTTCACCAAGTTGACCAGGATGGTCTCGATCTCTTGACCTTGTGATCCACCCGCCTCGGCCTCCCAAAGTGCTGGGATTACAGGCTTGAGCCACCGCGCCCGGCCTTTTTTAATCTTTATAGTCACTGTGAATGTGTGGTTTTCTTTCCTTCATATCAGCTTCACATTATGTTAATTAATCTTCAAAATAACCCCAGAGAGGAAAGTACAGTATTATTAACATAATGTTTAAAGGCCAAAATCAAGAGTGACAGGAGATAAGTGACCTGCCAATATCTCGAACAAATGGAAGGTGGATCTGGAATGCAGATGAACGTCTTACTTCCATCCTGCACTCTCACCAAAACGCTGCGCTGCTGCAAAGACCAGCATGATCATTTGTATTCCTGACATTCAGGGACAGGCACAAACCAACTAACCAACCAATCGAAACCAAGCCGAACAACCTAAATCATGGTAAGAGGTAAAGGACCTGTTCCATTTCTGGACATACCTTGCCGCCAGCAGTTCTCCAAGAAACATTTCAACTTTATGAACTTCGTTTTTCTTCTCTGGAATGTGCTGTTTACTCTCTCCCAAGTTTTCTGTATTTAGCCTTTCTTCCATTTCACGGATCCATGAGTTCAGTTTTCTGTGCTGATCTTCAAAGCTAGGGAAAACAAAATGCCTTAGAGAAATTCTTACATGCTTGTTAGAATAAATTGATTTTAATAGCTGAGGTCACAATCCCTTTTAAATGGCAGTTAAGAATTCATGAATTTTCAAGTTATGAAAACAAAACAAATCAACAATTAACCCATCCAAATTATCAGTTATTTTAGTAACAAAGTGACAGTCATGACAATTTCTTTTGAGATCCAAGCAGGAAAAGAATCATCTCATCTAGTTGAATTGATTTCATAGCTGGAAACTGCCAAAAAGATCACATTGCCATGTCAAGTTGTACGCTTAGTTTTGTGTTTTACTACAAAAACTCCTGAATTGGGGCCAGTGGATATGAATTGATTTCATAGCTGGTAATTGCCAACAAGATAAGATTCTCATGCCAATGTACACTTAATTTTGTGACCTACTACAAAGACCCTTGAGTCGGGGCCAGTGAATAAGTAGGGCAGTTGAAGCCCTGGGAAGAGAGGGAGAAGTGGCCTCTGTGTCTTTGTTTCTTAAGGGATTTTTAAACATAGGTCAAGAGCTCTAAGTTTTGGAAACAATGTAAGCTCTCCAAGAAAGCTGGACAAGAGTCAGGCAAATTATTCTGCCATCAGAAAGGCAATTTGATTATGTTGACATCTTTTTTCACCCTAGTCATAAGTGGCTTTTTCTCCCCTTCTAATTGTACATTTACCATAATGACATATATTTCTTACTGGAATCTAGATCCACAGAATTCAATAGTTGTTTTCTGCTATGACTCTATCGCAGATAAAGTGGACACAAGGAAAGGCCTTGGATAATCTAAAGACAGAAGTGTCAGAGCTTTACATATTGGGTTGACCAAATAAGCAAAAATTATATGCATTTATATAATTTTCAATGACTAGTAAATGTAGCTTACTTGTTTTCTTTATACTAAAAAAACCAAGTGATAACTTCAGAGCCTGAAAAATTGATTGTCCTCGTATCAACTTGTACTTATAATCAAAGCTTATCATAATTTAAACTCAGTTTCAAATATTATTTATTTATTCACATGACTCTTTTCTCTAAGCCTTTAAAAACACAACACACTTGGTATATGATGAAATCTGTATTTATTAAAATAACCTACCTGCCAAGTTCTGAAGCACAGTCTTGAAGAGCCTGTTTATCTTTAAGGCATTGTTTCAGAAATGCTTGAAACTCTTCATTGGCCTTTGTGATTTGTTCCTGAATGCTACTGACAATTTGTTTAGACAAATGCGCATACAAAGTTTGTCCTTCTTGAGTCACTGCATCAAGTTTGCTCTGCCCATCACTGACTGAGTCCAAAACGCTCTGTTTCAGGAAATAAAGGTATTACCTACCTCAGGTCGAGATAAAAGGTGCATGGAACTATTCATTACAATTGTGAGCTGACGTAGTAAAGCAGGAGAAGAAAAACAGAGTCCAGAGGAAAAAAGCTTAACAAGGCCAGAGTAAAAATTATGCATACAATTGGATCTAGCCAAGGCTCCTGATTGAGAATGGTGTCAGCTAGTCACTGGAACCACTGAGGACGAGGCGTGAACAAGGTGGAGCTGGAATCAAGGACATTCTCACCAAGGTCTTGTTCTCAGTCTCTCCCCATTCTCACTGTCTCAGCGTCGTCCGGGTTCCACCACGTCTCAGGGTTCATGCGAGATCCTCTAACTAGTTAGCTACCTCCAGGCCCTCCCCTGATCCACCATGCATACAAAATCCTCAGGTCCTTTCTTTTACTGGTCTGCATCTCTTTCTTGGAAAACTCATGCTTGGGAAGGGCTTCTTCTTTTTTTTTTTTTTTGAGACGGAGTTTCGCTCTTGTTACCCAGGCTGGAGTGCAATGGCGCAATCTCGGCTCACCGTAACCTCCGCCTCCTGGGTTCAGGCAATTCTCCTGCCTCAGCCTCCTGAGTAGCTGGGATTACAGACACGCGCCACCATGCCCAGCTAATGTTTTGTATTTTTAGTAGAGACGGGGTTTCACCATGTTGACCAGGATGGTCTCGATCTCTTGACCTCGTGATCCACCCGCCTCGGCCTCCCAAAGTGCTGGGATTACAGGCTTGAGCCACCATGCCCGGCCATTGGGAAGGGCTTCAACAAAGCAAAAGAATTCCAGAATCCAGGGCTAGCCCTGCCTCTCCCAAGAGCCCTAGAGTGGCGTCCCAACTGTTACTCAAACATTTATTTGAGGAGTTTGCCACATCTCAAGCTTGAAAGGAGATCATTCTACATCTGAATTCTCCATACCTCCTGCAAAACCAGTTTCCTTTACTATAACAATCTTTCTACCATAACTTCTAATCTAATGGATTATCAACATCATTTTTATCCGCATTAGGCCACGAAATCCTCGTAGTTCTTGTTAGTTTTTAAAAATGGTTTCTTTTGGCTGGGCATGGTGGCTTATGTCTGTAACCAGAACTTTGGGAAGCTGAGGTGGGTGGATCATCGGAGGTCAGGAGTTCGAGACCTGCCTGGCCTACATGGTGAAACCTCGTCTCTACTAAAAATACAAAAATTAGCTGGGCATGGTGGCACATGCCTGTAATTCCAGCTTCTCAGGAGGCTGAGGCAGGGGAATCACTTGAACCTAGGAGGCAGAGGTTGCAGTCAGCTGAAATCATGCCACTGCACTCCTCTAGCCTGGGCGACAGAGACTCCATCTCAAAAAAATAGAAATATTTCTTTTTACAATACTTAACATAGTGCTTTACTTGGATTAGCCGCTTGAAAAGCTTGGCCAAAACCTAACTTGGGCCTATTCTTCTGTAAATCATTTCTTAACTCTGCTTCACCATGGCTTTCTCCTTCCTGAGTTCATATAGTTTCAGTCAGTAAAACCTATAAAACCTGTAATATCTATTGCTTTACTTTGAATATATCCTATCTCTAAATATAGACCATAAGATACTAAAACACACAAACAGAAACCATGTCTTCTTCTTTTTAAAACTCCTCCATAACAGTCATAAAACGGAGATACAATTATTATACTCTTATTGTTATAAAGTTAAAACTAGGTTTAGTTTAGAATAAATTCCAAAGAATGGTCAATAGGCTAAAAAGAGAGAAGAAAGGGATCTGGAAATTCTCTAGCCCCAACTTATTTTTTCAACATACTTATCATGTTATCTATATCCTCTGACTCAATAACCCTAATTCTGTTAGGAAAGAGGAAAAGATTGGCTCAAATAAAGTTTGGGAAATGAGATAAGTTAGGTCTGGCTTCAGGTACTTGAGTGCAGTTTGGGGAGGAGGAAAAAGAATGTCAGCTTCTATACCTGAAGATCTTGGAGCTTTGCTTCTAGAACCTTGCTGTCACCAGTGCGATCTGATGATTCTTTTGCTGCTGACTTTGCTCCCAAAAACCATTCGCGGAATTCCTGCATAGACTCTTTTGAAAGAAAAAAAAAAAAAAACAGGAGCAAATCCAAAACACTGAATGAGCTCCCAAGATTACCACAATGAATTATTTCTGGCCTTCAGCCTATCTCCTCTTGCCTTACAAACTATTCCAGAAAGAAAATGATAATATATAAAGTAATACAGTAATGATCTACAGCCATGAATGTTCATGGCAGAATTGAAAAGTTATCTCAGAGGAAAGACTAAAAAGAAATGTACATTCCTAGGTCATCTAATTTCCTATTGTGTTTTTTCTTTTGGTAAAGAAAAATAATTATTTGCCTGAATATGTAAAAGTGCAAGGAGAGAAATGCTCCAGGGACATTTAAATGGAGAAATACTCCATTTAAAGTCATTTTGATGGCACAAGGAGGAAGGACCTCCTCTTTCTAAATTGACCTGGGGAGGTATGATGGATCCATGTCAGGCACAGCTGTAGGGGGAGCAGAGGCAGGGCCACAGGACCGGCAATTTCCTGGACCACATGGCTGCCCCTGTTGCATGGCTTCTACTAAGGTCCAAGTCGATTGTGTCCCTTCATCATAGTGTAAAAAATTTCAACAGTTGTTTGAATAGTGACTGCTGGCCACTTGAAAAGTGGAAGCAATTTTCCACCCACATGAGCTATATGTAGAAAATGCAGATGAAATTCAGAAGCATCAAAATGGTGGACTCTTGCTTTCTTGAGAAAAAAAAGAAAAAGAAAGAGGAAAAATTCTGCCCTCTGTGAGAGCCCCGAGCACAGCACTTCTCTCACTCAAATCTCAAAGCACAAATGAATTTGAAATGATACTCTTCTGGAAAGTTTCCTCAAACTTTTGCTGGCAGTTTCTAGGCAGCATTTGGTTTGGATTCTTTCTCGGAAAACAAACTACTCACGCTAGGGCCCCTCAGAACTCACCACTAAAGTGTTTTTCCAGAGAGTCCTGCAGGCTGGCCTGGGTTTTGGAGCACAACTGGCTCACAGCTTCGTGTTTTTTTATCAGACCAGTCATTGCACGGCCCAGGCTCTCCAACTCTGCTGAGTGGTACTTGCGGCACAGGCTATTGAGATTTTCTTGGGTAGAGCTGATGTTGCTTTGTTGACTCTGAAGTTCTTTTTGTATATCCTACAGAATAACAGTATATTATGAAGGATATTCATAACTTGAGAGAAATATTCCATTTACTCCACTATGGTACTTCTTACAATCTAAAATTGACATTGTTGAATCCGCTCCATGGTGTAAATGTTTTGCTGCAAGTCTTTGAGTATTTGTACTAGATCTCTATTGATTCTTTCAGACTTTTGCCCAGTTCTCCTTGGGAATAAACAGCTATTGGGAAGTGGTTAGAAGGAGAGGCACAGTATAGCATTTCAAGCAAACTAAACAGGTCCTTAGAGATTTCAGTCCGTGATTTTGTGTTTAGTCAATTGATTAGAGACAATCACAGTTCACATTCTTCAGTGGGTCACTTGAACTTTGGTTCAGAGTCAAAGGCCCACCCAAAGCGCCAGTAGTTAATTAAAAAAAAGCAACCTTAGTTTTGAGTACAGTAAGGAAATACGCTAAAAGAGAACAAATTGCATTTGTTGAAAAGTCAACTCAATGCATGTCCTTTACAGATAGCTGATTAGGAACATTTTCTATTAATATGGCTAGAAAACATGAAAATAGGCCGGGTGTGGTGGCTCACACCTATAATCCCAACACTTTGGGAGGCTGAGGCCAGTGGATCACTTGAGGTCAGGAGTTTGACCAGCGTAGTCAACATGGTGAAACCTCATCTCTACTAAAAATACAAAACTTTAGCTGGGTGTGACGGTGGGCACCTGTAACCCCAGCTACTGGGGAGGCTTCGGTAGGAGAATCACTTGAAGCTGGGAGGGGAGGTTGCAGTGAGTCCAGATTGTGCCGCTGCACTCTAGCCTGGGTGACAGAGCAAGACTCTGTCTCAAAAAATAATAAAAAAAAATAGAAAACATGGAAAGGAAATGTTTTCTCAACTTCTTCTTTTCAAGAAATATACATTCTCTGGATGAAAGCAGTCATAGTGACCAACAAATACAAATAAGTGATACAATCTATAGAATACTCAAGTTTGAAAATTTGTGGAAGTCAAATAATTCTTCCACAGGCTTCAACCTTTTACCAAAAAGAAAAAAAACACTTTGAACAAGCATAGACTATGAGCAAGCGCTACAGCAACACATGCTTTCTCTTTTCAAGGTATTCATTTTTGATTTCTGAACACCTGCATTCAGTTCTTTGCTTACTTTGCTGTGTTCAATGTCATAAATAAGTTGGTCTGATGTTCATATGGGTAACTGAGAGCAGAGGTTATATTTTTTATTATAGTTAACACAAAACAGGAGAACTACTATCACCATTTGAATGGAAGCACTTATCGATACTTTATTACCTACCTTGACTTTTTTCAGTCCTTCGCAAGTCTCAGTTTGGGCACAGTTCGTCAACGATTCTTCCACTTTTGCGAGCCATGCTGTTACATCATTAATAAATTTCTCCACTTGTGTACTTTGAGCAGTGAAATCCTTCAAGGTTCCTTTTGCTACTTCAGTTATTTCTTTGGCATGCTCCAGTTTCTGCCTTAAATCTGCTTCTATAAACTAAATATAAAGCAAGATTTCATTAAAATCTAAGAAGACCAGAAGCATACTCATTCGGTAGAAATTCTGTTCATGTGCGGCTTAATTGCCAATACCACGTAAGTCTCATCATGGAAGCCAGCTCCGATGTTAATATGCCTTTCCAAGAAGGAAAATCAAAGAACACAGTTGCCAAAAATATAAAGTGATGGGCAAATGGAAAGAGTACGGATTATGTTAACAATGGAGGTGAGAGTGGCAGCTCTAACTGAGGTTCCAGGGAATATGTGAGATGGCATTCTCAAAGCAGAGCTAGACCTACCCAGAACTCCCCTGGGATAACCAGAAACCTGCTCTTGATTCTCCCTGGAAACACTCATTTTCTTCTCAGATATAACACTATCTGGGACAAACATCACTATAGGATTTTGTCATAAAGCAGTTTTACTTTTGTCTTCGCTGTCCCTTTAAAATATTCAGTAGAACTAGTTCTCTTCTCCCTGGATGATATAGCTCAGGAGGGTCGGCCTCTATGGCCCGCTAGTTAGTAAAAGGATGTATAGTCACTATACATTGAAAAACAGTCTCAATTCCACAATTCAGACATCCTGGCCTATTTGGTAATATAAACTTTGGACTTACATTGAAGGCTTTTATTCTTACCCCCTTCTCAGATCTGTTGGGAGCAGGAGCCCCACAGTGTGAAAGAGAGCAAATGTCTCTTTTTCTTCCTTTGTTTTATTTCTATTCTGCCACCCTGTGTAAGGTTCCTTCTCCTGTAGACTTGGACTGGCAGGAGGCAGGTGAGGGGTTCTGACTCACTGGATGGGCATCTGTGAGCTCTAGGCCTGATAAGGTTTCACATTCATTCCTTCTCCCATAGGACTTGGTCTATGGGGTTTTCTGACTTTTCTCATGCTTGGACTTCCTACTGAGGTTTCCTAGATGTGATAGTGCACTGTCCTTTGGCTATTTACTTTCTCATTTCTCAGCCTGTAGGCCTTTCTTTAACTTCTCGTTGCTAAGGTCTGTTCATCCTCCAGATAGCCTTCTCAGACTACCTATAACATCCTCACATGGTGACCTCTTCCTTTCCTTTCCTCTCATGGTTCATATTTGGGCCAAGTCACAATCTGGCATTCATCTCCACCTAACTTGTGGTTGCAGGTCCCCCACAAGCCATCATTTATCTCTTGGCAAATGTACCAGCAGTTAACCAGCCTGGATGTCACCTGAGGATTCTTGAGGGGTTAGAGATCAGACTCCCATGCCTGCCAAATGCAGGGGACAAATGTCCTGTTCTCTAGGTGGCACTGCTGGAACCCTTCTGCCTTGAGGTAAGGTAAGCCACTCCCTCACCTCGTCCTTGAGTAATCATAGGGGTGTGTGTGTGTGTGCGTGTGTGCACACGTGTGTATGAGAGAGAGAAGGAGAGAGAGAGAAAGGAAGGAAGAGAAGACTAGAGTACACCAGTAACTCTGTGAAGATCCTGCCTCAACTCTGCAAAAGTCCATTTGTTACCCATTGATATCCCCAACACAGGTTTGCATGCATAAGGACTCTTTTTTCTTTCTGTATATGAATAGCACCTCCTTTGTGTCTTCTTACTTCACGTGAAACTTCTAGCATTCCTGTGCATGTATATCATCCCCAATAATACTGATGAACAAGCAGTCTCAGGTCAGAGCAAAACCATAACTCTATCAACTAGATTGATTGCTTGGCCCAAAGGAGTAAATCAAAGACGACACAAGAAGAAGAACAAAGAAAATGTAGAGAAAATTGACCAAAGTAGCAACAAATACAGAAGCTAAAGGGATGCAGTTGAATCCTGAGCCTGGAGCCAGTGGGGCTGGCAGCCGAAAGAGACCCACCACGCTGGATGCTTCCAAGGCTTGGGCACTGAGGTAGCACAGGCCTTTTGACCAGTGATGATTTACCCTGGCCTGCTTCATGGTTCCCATGGAATTGTGCCATCTGAAGGGCCGTGAAGGGAGGTTTACAGTGGTGATCCCTCTAAACTCAGTTCTTGAGTAACAGCATTAGGAAAATATCAGGAAGAACATCAACATTCATAAGAGGGGTTTCTAGGCCAGGTGCGGTGGCTCACAGCTGTAATACCAGCACTTTGGGAGGCTGACGCAGGCAGATTGCATGAGCTTGGGAGTTCAAGACCAGCCTTGGCAACATGGTGAAACTGCCTGCCTACAAAAAATACAAAAAATTAGCCTGGCATGCTGGTGTACACCTAGAGACCCAGCTCCCAGGGAAGCTGAGGTGGGAGGATCACTTGAGCTTGGAAGGCAGAGGTTGCAGTGAGCTGAGACTGCATGACTGCACTCTGAGATTGTGACAGAGTGAGACCCCGTTTCAATAAATAACCAACCAACAACAAAAACAACAAAAAAAGTAGGGGTTTCTGTTCCTGTCTAGACATGAAATGGTCCATGAGGCAACTTGGCTAACAATGTTTCTGAATTTCAGCAGGAATAAAAAAGAACTATCCTTATTATAATATTCAAGGTGGAAATATGCTATTAATAGTGGCCCAAGGAATACTAAAAGATATTAATATTTTGACCACCGTGTCTGATAAGATCCATGTTTGCTTGGAATTAGGGTGATGGTAACAATGAGGACGTATAAAGGATATATATATATATATATATATATATATATATATATACATGAGAGAGAGAGAAATATATATTATACATATATAATATATATTTATTATACATAAATATATATTATATATTTATTATACATATATATTATATATTTATTATACATATATATTATATATTTATTATACATATATTATATATTTATTATACATATATTATATATTTATTATAATAAATATATAATATATATTTATTATAATAAATATATAATATATATTTATTATACATAAATATATATTATATATTTATTATACATAAATATATAATATATATTTATTATACATAAATATATAATATATATTTATTATACATAAATATATAATATATATTTATTAATATATAATTTAATATATATTTATAAATTTATTTATTTAATTTATACATATAAATCTATACATTTATAAATTTATTTATATATTTATAAATATATATTTATAAATATATAAATAAATATATATATTTCTCTCTCTCTCTATATATATATCCTTTATACATCCTCATTGTTATCATTACCATAATTCCAAGCAAACATGTGGATCTTATATCTCCATATATAGAGAGAAATATATAAATAAGCATACCTATAGAGATTATACATTTATAAATTTATAAATATATATTTATAAATATATAAATATAAATATATTCCATGTATAAATATATATTTATTTATATACATATATATAGTGAGAGAGAGAGAGACAGAGATAGAGACAGAGAGAGAAAGAAAGAGAGAGAGAGAGAGAGAAAGTCTAGGTTATGGTAGTTATTACAAATGCTTACCCGAAGGTCTGGCGGTGTTTCTGGATTTTTAGTTAATTTTTTAAGATCATTAACTTTGGAATGCAGTTCTTCCAATCTCAGTGCTTTGTTTTTAACTTCAGCCTGCCAAAAGGGAAGAAGCACAGCTAATCAAAAACACTGACATGCTATATTCGGCATTTAATAATTTCAAGAGCTAACTTTGTCAAAATACCCCAACCAGTGTAAAAATTTCAAGAGCTAACTTTGTCAAAATATCCAGCCAGTGTAAAAAAGAAATCTGTTTCATTTTTATGAGGGCTGTCATAATGTACAAAGGTGAAAAATGTTACAATTAACGTTTACTTGGAATGTGAAGGAGTGTGTAGAATTTTGTTTCTCTCCACTCCTTTTTATTAGGAAGAAAAGCTCCTGGAAAAAAATTAAACGCTTACCCAAAGTCTCGAGTCAGTGGGGATTTTCAATAGGCTAACTGTTATTTATTCATTAACTTTAATATTACTGGTTACTATGGCCGCATGAAACTCTTGAAGACACATTCAAAGCAAATACACGTCAGGAGAGACTAATTACTGTAGACTACGTGTAATACGAAAGAAACATTCCAAAGAAAAATTTAGGCCAGTTTCGGTGGCTCACGCCTGTCAATCCCAGCACTTCGGGAGGCCAAGGTCCGTGGATCACCCGAGGTCAGGAATTTGAGACTAGCCTGGCCAACATGGTGAAACCCCATCTCTACTAAAAATACAAAAATTAGCTGGGCGTGGTGGCGAGTGCCTGTAATCCCAGCTACTCGGGAGGCCGAGGCAGGAGAATTGCTTGAACTCAGGGTGGTGGAGGTTGCAGTGAGCCAAGATTGCACCATTGCACTCCAGCCTGGGCAACAAGAGAGCAACTCCATCTCAAAAAATAAAATTAAATTAAAAATAAAAATTTAAAGGATATTAAAGCAGAACCAGGTTAATTAAGAAACTGACATAATATTTTGCCTTTTTTTTTTCACCAACACTAACATAAAGAAGAGGAAAGAACAATCAAGTAAGTATCATTAAAGAAACGAGATGCCTGTAAACTTCATTAGTTATTTGAGGATACAAAGGAGCATTTACTAAACTATTCCTCTCAAAAATGATATTTTTGTGCTTTGAGGACACTAGCAAACCTCCTGATGCCTTCAATTCAGAAAGGAATTTCCTCACTGGAAGACATGATGAGCTGTCAGGCCTTCTGGCTTTCTCCAGAAGCTGGCCAGGCAACTGAGGAATCAATCTCCCTACTTATCTACACTCACTAAACTCTGCAGCAGGAATTGCTTTTTGGGCACTGGACTGAATCTGATTCACTGATTTTATTAGCTAGTGTGTCACAGGGACAGTGGGCAACAGATACAACCCATCTTTGTGAGTAACTGAACCTGTTCATATCGAATGTGGGTCAGAAGCATATTGAACCATTGGATTTCTGTGCTCAATAGTAGTTGGTTAGTTTAACAACTCCCTCTCCCCTCCACCACCCAAAAAGCCCTGATTTATAGTATTTACCACCATGGGAAGCTACCACATGATGTCACAGCACACGGAGTTGAAGACATACACAGCAGTACATCGCTCTAAAATATTTCAACCATGATATAATAGATGTCAATAACTCAAAGGCCTAGGTAAATACGCCTTCAATAGTCATTACCTTTGTATTTAATGGAATTTATTTAGTTTTACATTTATTTACAAATTTTTTTAATAATGGTTGTTTTTAACACTGGCTTGCAAAAATTCCTGAACATTTAACGATTGACTTTTGCAAGCTGGTGTAAGCTGGATCCAGCACAGGCCACTCTGGAGCTGTAATGTTAGTTTAGCACCAGCAATAACAGCTGAAGACACTGAAATGTCCATCACCCCTGCCTGTGCTTTTGGTCTGGATAATTTCTTCTCCTTCTGATTGCCCTCAGAGATGGGAATTAAATAATAAAATATTTAGACTGTTCTATGGATCAAAGACAAGTTAGGTAATACAATTCATTTTCATTCATGTATATTTTTCTGGACCAAAGTCACTATCTCCTCACTCTATTTCTCTTTACCCTGCTCCACTTCTATCATAGCCCATTACTACCTGATAGTTTATATATAATATATATTGTAATATAAATAATGTACATTCCATAAGGGTAGGACTTTCTGTTTTTCTATTATATTTTCATGTCTAAAACAGTACCTGACATAACTTAGGTGCTTACTAAGAATTCGAAGAACGATTAACAAATGATTGCCAGAAATAGGAATAAAAAGAGTTTAAAGTCAATTGGTGACTAGAACTTTAAAAGGTCAGAGACTTTTAAAGCGGAAGCTTGTGACCCTCCTGTCTCCAGTTTTCTTCCATTTTTGAAATGGAAGTGGAAGAACCCACTATCTGGCATAGTAAGAGCACATGGTAAGTACTCAGTAAGCAGTTGGGGATCTTCTTGAATAAGGAAAAATGGGTATTAAATATTACTAAATTACAAACACTTCCAATTCACTTTTTAAGTAGAAAGATGCCATATTCTCTGAAGAATTGGAGCTATTATAGATTATAATATAGACTTTCACTTTTCTACTAATGCTTTAGAGACTTAAATAAACATAGATTAAAATGCAAAAATATCCTCTTATTCATAACCCGTTCAAATTAAATAACAAAAAACAGTTAAGAGTTTTCCAATGCTCTTCTGTATCTTTAAAAAGAAGAATAAGGCCCAGAGCAGTGGCTCACACCCAGCCCTTTGGGAGGCTGAGGCAGGCAGATCAGCTGGTCAGGAGTTCAAGACCATCGTGAGCAACATGGTGAAATCCCATTTCTAATACAAATACAAAAATTAGTCAGGCGTGGTGGCACAGGCCTGTAATCTCAGCTACTCGGGAGGCTGAGGAACAAGAATTGCTTGAACCCAAGAGGTGAGCTGAGATGGCACCGCTGCACTCCAGTCTGGGCAACAAAGCAAAACTTTGCCTCAAAAAAATACACAAAAATAAAACAAAAAATAAAAGTAAAAAGAAAAATAAAGTTTTAAGAAGGAATCTTTTTTTTTTTTTTTCATATTATGGTCAACATTATGCAACCCACTCCCATATGTCAACACAGTCAATTTACCTCAAATTCTTTAAGCAGTTCTTCAGCTCTCAGGTGGTTACTCAGGTTGCTGATGCTTTCTGCCATCTGTGGAACAGAGTTGTTTGACCATCCCTCAATCTCATCTTTACTTGAGAGTACATCATCCCAAATGGACAGGCTTACTCTCAGCCTGTCCATGTTTTCTTCAAGTTTCTCTGCTACCTAGGAGAGAAACAGAAGCCATGGTACTCATAGTCAGAGGCATAAGGTGATCATCCCCCCACCAAAGTACTAAAAATACCAAAGCTTTTATCAGAAAAGTATATTCTGACTGACAAACCAGTTTCAAAAAAATTATTATAACCTAACAAGTGTACCTGACTCATGTAAAAGCTAACCATTACATAGATTTCTTCTGTCACTGGAAGAGTTTGAATTTCTGAGACACTGCCTTTCCTTTGTAAACTGGGATATAAACATCAGGTCCATTGGTATCTACTATAACTCACTGTGAGGTTGACTTCTACAGGACAAAGTTCATCAAGAACAGTGTTATTTGTTTTTTTCTTACTATATCTGGCATTTTTCCCAGATATAGTAAGAAAAACAAATACAACACTATTCTTTTTATTTTTTAAATTTATTTATTTTACTTGTTGGGGAGGGACAACATGGGGAGAAATGCCAGATATACTATGCACCTAAAGTAAAAAAAAAAAGAATAGTGTTGTATTTGTTTTTTCAAGTAATAAGTATTTTTATTTGTAATGCTGAGGTATAATTAGCATTAATTATATTCAAACATATTTATAATGTCATACATATGAAAGCAACCAACTTTGCAAGTAAAATATTATTGCTTATCACTCTTCCCATAATGCTATGCACTAAAATCCCAAAAGCTATAAATGAAAAAAATATAGTATGCTAAAAAAAAGAAAAGAATGTTCTTTTAAAAGTGGAAACTTACAGGGTTTTCTGCAGTCCTCAAATTATTTGATTATATTACACAAGTATCAAAATCTAACTGGTAAATTTAGCTTAAGTAGGGAACCACTATACTTCTGAAACTAGATTTTGATAGATGGAGGGCAACAGAATCACTGAATTTTTTAGTTGGAAGATAATGTAAAATATTTATGGATTGATACATAGCATTCCAGAAAAATCAAGTGACTTGTTTTGTGGTCACATAGCTAGTAAGTGACGGAACAAGAACTCAAACCCAAACATGTAAATTACAAGTGCAATGTTTTCCAATGCAAAATTATAGCCTTATTATTTTGAATTATTATATATTATGGTTTAATATTTTATGGAATATTTATACATTCTTCTTTTTTATCTATGATTTCATAGTTTGGGAAAGAAAAACATTCAGTGTTATAATTTGTTGTGACTGAGGCTGTCAAGTGAAATTTCCAAAAGCCTGAGAATAAGTTTTAACAAAGCAGATAAATTTTTTACTATTTCTAAACTTTATGTGAGCACTGTTTTTCTTCAGAATATAATTTTGCATTTAGTATTAAATGTTAAAGGTGAAATTCGGCCAGTGCTGTGGCTCACACCTGTAATCCCAGCACTTTGGGAGGCCAAGACGGGCGGATCACCTGAGGTCGGGAGTTCGATACCAGCCTGACCAATATGGAGAAACCCTGTCTCTACTAAAAATACAAAATTAGCTGGGCACGGTGGCACATGCCTATAATCCCAGTTACTTGAGGCCTGAGGCAGGAGAATCTCTTGAACAAGGGAGGCAGAGGTTGCAGTGAGCCGAGATCACACCATTGCCCTCCAGCCTGGGCAACAAGAGCAAAACCCCACCTCAGAAAAAAAAAAAAAAAGTGAAATTCACATCCTTGAATAACCCTTTGTCCAAAAACTTGATTGGGAAGTGTGAATACTTAAACGGTTCGCAGAATCTTACATCCAGCCATTTGTCCACGGTGCTCTCCATATCTGTTTTCATCAAGCTAAAATCACTACTGTGAATTTTTTTCAGCTCAGACAACAAGTGTTTTCCTTTGCTGGTAAAGTTATCCAAGTCGTTCTGTTTATAATTCATTTTGTTCCTGGCAGTTTCATGCTGTGGATAAATGGTTTCTTAATTAATAAAATAGTCATTGATAAGTCATGAGTTTAAAACCATTTGCCTCTAAGAAATTTAATTCATAATGACCTTATGCAGAAATTAGTGACATTAATTAACTATATGAATAGATATAAAACCATTTTCTTGAATTGCTAGAGTCCTAGAATGTCAGTATTCCTAGGGGGAAAAACATTGAACTCTTTAGCATGAATTATCCACATCTAAGTATACTGAGAAGAATTGTGCAGAGAACTGTTTTATGAGTAAAAACCAGATCTACTAAAGCAGAATACCAACATATTTGTGTGTGCACAGAATTGCGCAGGGAACTGCTTTATGAGTAAAAACCAAGTCTACTAAAGTAGAATACCAACATAAATACACTTTAAATTTTACCTTGGAAAAGGCCCATTTAAGATCCTCCTGATCTTTTATGGTAGTTCTGGTTACAATCACACTGGTGGCATTTTCCAGGACTTTAGATACAGCTGACTTCAGGTTCTGATATTCTCTCATTAAGTCAATTAGTCCACAGCATTGACCCTGACTGTAATGATTAAAGAAAATAAATTATTTGGTGTCATGTATCCAGTTCCCTACAATTGGACTTTATGTTTCACTATATAAACGTATTAATATTCATAGATGGATGCTGGAACCAAGAGAAAAGCATATTTCTACACACTGACCTCAGACTATTGCTGCTGAAAAGCCTATTTCTACATACTGACCTCAAACTAGTGCTGCTGGTTAATCCTACTTACTCCAACGTCCAAAATATTCTCCATGAATGAGGCACGCACACAACCATTGAAACCAAATCAATGAACTCAATGACAAAAAAGCAATACATGTTCTTGCCAACTCAAACTTACTAGATTAGTCACCCAAATATATTTTAATGACTTTTTCCATGTTGTTTTAATTATTTCATAATGGCATATGTTTCAGGAAAGGAAACAATAATGAAGCATAAACCAAAACTAACAAATAAAATTATTAGTAATGAAAACATATATCGGATTTTCTCTTCCATCTCAATGTAATAAATTCTCATTGGATATGACTCCCCTGAAAACTGTCAAAATGAGAAGATAGTTGTTGTTTATAAAAATAAGGTGGTCTACAACCATATCACCCTGAGCACACCTGATCTCATTTGATCCTGTGAAGGTAAGCAGGGTCCAGCCTGGTTAGTACCTGGATGGGAGACCCTCTGGGAATACTGGAAGCTGTAGGCTTTTTTTTTTTTTTTTTTTTTTTTTTTTTTTTTTTTTTTAAACAAA